>NC_079165.1:103254642-103484642 GCF_947568905.1 Ostrea edulis
TAGTTTTTGTTCAGCTATTTGGCGTACAGTCTTGAGTTACTAATTCTACCGAATGTCTTTCTTTGTCCTTGATCTTAAACTCTGACCTCTAAACAACATAGTATTTACTTAAGTTTCTGTTTACTTCATTGATAATACAGTTTTTAAATTTCAACATCATAGAGATAGAATATTCCATCTATTATAGGAACAAGTGAGGCTGCTCCACCTGGCCATCAGAGAGGAACCACTCAGTGAATTTTCTTCCATTCTTCACAGCTGTACAGAACCAGAGATGTTAATCAATTCTAAAGACAAGGTCAGAGATCCATACTAGACATTTCTGATATAATTTGTAAAATGTAGGTTCAAGTATTCAATATTAAATTAATAT
This sequence comes from Ostrea edulis, assembly GCF_947568905.1. Lineage (NCBI taxonomy): Eukaryota > Metazoa > Mollusca > Bivalvia > Ostreida > Ostreidae > Ostrea > Ostrea edulis. Next base: position 103,255,016 of record NC_079165.1, read on the forward strand.
ATATTTATTATTTTAGGGATTGCGGACTCCACTGATTTTAGCTACACTGTTTGCCAGGGAGGATGTAATCAATTTCATACTGAAACAGCCATACCAGATTGATATTAACGCCCAGGACTGTGTAAGCAAATGTAAAAATATTAAAGGATTAAATCTGCACCATCTTGCTTGCAAGTTTATATTTCAGAGTTGATGTATAACTCTTGTCATTTTATTATTTAAAAATTTCTGATCAGTGATGAAGTTATATTCATGTATACCAATCTTCCTGGTATTTTATGCAATATATCCTGGAGTATTTTTAAAAAAAACCCAACTAAATTGCTCTTGAATCAATCAAACCTTTAAAGGTTTTTATGTAACTTACAGTGCAAGAGAACAGCGTACCATTATACCTTCGTCCTGGATCTAGATGGAGAGAGTATCCGCAAATCTTTGGAACAGGCCGGGATAGACAAGGCTCTTTTGGATGTGGTAAGGGGAATACATGCATCTCCTAAGTGGGCATGATAGCAGTATACACACAGCTGTTTCTTGTAATAACAGGGGTCAAATGAAAAGAGAAATTTCTTATTGATAAAGATGTTACTCACTCGTTTGAAATTTCCCTTGCGATGACTTTCATCGTCATTTTTCCGGGTAATAGATCATGCCAAAGTCGCTTGATTCGCCACATAAGGACAGTTCTACTAAACATTACTTGGAGCCAAGCACGTACACGCACGCATGCACACACACACACAGATATATGTGTATAAATTTATTGACTTTTACCAATAGAACAAAGATTCTGATATATATTAGTGCGATCCATCTGTTTTTGAGTTTTATTTGTAAAACCTAGGTCTCCTACACCCAAAAGAAACAACGAATCAGTCTCTTTGTGCATCTTTGTAAGTTTGTCATTTTATACATGTAGTATGATAATCAGTGCATGATGTCCAGTTACCAAAGAGTCAAATCGTGGTAGTTTCCGTTGCATGATGTCCAGTTACCCTAACGGTCAAATCGTGAAAGTTTCCGTTGCATGATGTCCAGTTACCCTAACGGTCAAATCGTGAAAGTTTCCGTTGCATGATGTCCAGTTACCCTAACGGTCAAATTGTGAAAGTTTCCGTTGCATGATGTCCAGATACCCTTACGGTCAAATCGTGGTAGTTTCCATTGCATGATGTCCAGTTACCCAAACGGTCAAATTGTGAAAGTTTCCATTGAATATTTATTCAATTGATATTATGGTAAAATATGATGTATCCTCTATGCATATAAGGTGATTCAGAAGATGGCACCAAAATACTTGGAGGAGGTGATCACTGTTTACCAACCAAATCGTTCCATAAAATCTGAAAATTCACTGACATTAGTTAGACCTAGATGTCGAACCTCCACATATGGAAACAGGTGCTTGGATGTGGCAACAGCTACACTCTGGAACTCTCTGCCTGATACCCTCTGCCATAATATTGTCAGAATTTGAACACTTTTAAAAAACATTTAAAAACACATCTTTTTAGACTTGCATATTATTGGGAGTTGAACTATGTTCAATCTCCCTGGGTCATCACGCACTTTTCTGCGCAGTAATTTGTATTGATTTGTATAGTGGTCGTCAGCGGGGGTTCTGTGTCAGCTGAATTACTCCTAGGTAAATCAACATAAACTTTTATAAACATCCTCCATTAAATAATCCATGTAACTTTTCTAAATTAATCTAATTTTGATAATTGACATGTAAATAAATGCAATGATATTGTATTCAAATCAATTTGAATACAAGATTTCGATCAAATTGATACTGATATACATAGAAAAATAAAAGATAAGGTTGAAAATTATCGTTTGTAGCGCAGCGTCACCTATAAACATTGATAGGGAAACGAACGACAACTGCACACAAGCCCTATTGACACCGTGGCGCGAAATATCGAATATGGTGCGAAACCTCAGAAAATTTACAAGAAATAACTCTACAACTTTGTGTATATATTTGGTTTTTTTTTTAATGTGATATAAAAAATGCTTGATGTTGCATGTAGATTGAATTAAAACACGTCATTCCCAGTCAACAACTTTCGATTGGGATCGGAATACGAAATAAAATTTCTTATATCCGGTGGCAAAGTGAAACTTCTTCATGCTTCAAGTTATTGAATTACATAGTAATTGCACGTTACACATTAGAGAACTGTTCCTTTTAATAAAGAAAGTCACAAAATAGATACAAAATGAGTGTACCTTATTCATTCATCGACTATAATCTCGAAATGGCGTGTTTCGCTGCGCTTGATGACGGTAAGGTCCACATTTTCTACGTGAGTAGTGTGATATTTGTTTATGAATTTTTTGCGCATATATGGTATGTCTCGGCTAGGAATAATGGAAACTTTCTCACCTATGTATGTAAAGACATATTAATCTCAATTTTTTAAAATGTAGAACACTTTTATCAAATGACAATGTTTGAAAACGCTTAGAGCTCCGATGTCAGAATTTCCTTTTCTAAGACATCAGTATGTCAAATTCATTATCCTTTTTGAATAGTATGTACCATATTTTGTACCAGTTATCCATTTTGAATCCCCTATTACAATGGAATTTTGTTGCACTCTGTAATGTTTGAGTGGATGTCATGAGTGTGTGTCAAACAGAAATTTTAAGAGCATGGGATAAGGTGCTGCCATGTATTACTTCACTATCAAAATTTTAACCCAGTTGCCACAATGTTGAATTTATGCTGCAAAAAGGATTGGAAATTGCTCTGGTCAAAACACATTGTTTATTTGTCTACAGATGAAAGAGACATGAGGATTCTCCCTCACAAACTGAAAAAAAAAATAGTTATGGATCTTGTACATGTATAGTTTATTAATCACTATAGATTTCCAGCATCACAAGTCTGATTCCACTATATGCTTTCCATACTGTCAGGTTCATTCACCCCCTGTTTGAGCCACAGTATAATATCCCAAATACCTTGGCAATAAATAACATTATTTGACTAGAGTTTCATTTTTAGCGGAGTTGCGATGAAGTCGAACTCGGCTTATGATCCGATGAAGTGCCTTTGGGCGGGCAGGCGGGCACGCATCATTTCATTTCCGCACCATAGCTCTTGAGCAAATTATAGGATCTCATTCAAACTTAGATGGATTGTCACCGTCAGTAAGATGAGGAAGCCTATCGATTTTGGGGTCACTAGGTCAAAGGTCAAGGTCACTGGCTATAAATAGACTGAAATTTGGAGAAAATTTTGTTTTCCGCACCATAGCTCTTGAACGAATTATAGGATCTCAATCAAACTTAGATCGATTAAGTAAGACAAGAAGCCTATCGATTCTTCATAACTGCAAGGCATTGATAACCATATTGATTTGAATGTTTGGGCCATAATATGTGGTCACATTTTTCATGAGAATATAAAGGGGTGAAATTCTAGAAAACAACAACACGACTTCAGTTACTCGAGGAGCGTTGTGGCCCATGGGCCTTCCATTATCCATGTTTGCTGTTGTAACGCTTTGAAAAACAACAACAGTTGATTTGTATCTAAAATCATGATAATATTCAGTCATTTATCCCCCTACCCTTCCAGTACTATCTTTTCTAACTGAATTTCCACAATGTTCAACTCCCACGAGTACTTTAAGTACTTTGATTAGTATTATAGGTGGTTAAATCTTTATGGTTTCTTTACCATCATTTTAACATGACTCTTTCAGGTGTATAATTGTATATTTATTTCAACTATTGTATTTTATATCATTTGATTGTATGGCGTGGAACCTTTTTTTTCTTTCATGCATATCATGTTTTAGATTTTAATAATTTTACTTCACATTATTGATGTTTTCTAGCATTGTTTTGATATTATCTGTCTTAATGCTATTATAATTTCTTTTTACTACTTTTATAACATGCTGTATCATTTTTATTGTGTGCAGCGCTTTTGAGTTGTTATTTATATTCATATAGGGCGCTATATAAGTAAATATTATTATTATCAAGCTCTTTTTTACAGAAAGGTAGAAGAGGAGAAGATTTTGCCGAGTTTACTAAGAAGCAGGAATGGATTGATGAAGAGATCACAGTAAGCACTGTCACTGGGAGTTCTGCTGAAGTTTTGATAACTCTTGTTCGTTAACCTAATTACTTATGATTTAATAATACATGTAATTTAAAATTTATATGTTACTTTCATTTGGTAAATGTAGTTTAGTATTTACTATAATCATAATAAAAATTATATTACAAATAAATTAATTTAGATAACAATTAACTAAAACAAAACCAAAGAATATTAAAGGAGCAGGTACAGTTTCTACAGTCATCTAACCCAGAAAATTGATGATTTCAATAGGAGTCCCAAAATCTGCCATCCCAAAAGAGAATATATAAGAAAACCCAAGCTACATTTGATTTGATCCAAAATTGCTTCGTGTTGTAATGACAAGAGCGTGAAGTTGGCATAAAATTGCCAAAATCAATGAAAAAATTCATAAATTCAGGTGGTTTTCCTTTCAAAAAACATGCAGCCCATGCGTCGAGCAAATTCATATTCAAATATATTTTTTATCGTCTATTAATAAACAATATATATATATTATTACTACAGTAACTTGATCCGAAGAGTCGGATCACGTCAAGTTGACAGGCGCAGATCATCAGATCACACGAGACGCAAAGCGTCGAGTTTGATCTGATGATCCGCGCCTGTCAACGAGACATGATCCAACTCTTCGGATCAAGTTACTGTAGTAATGATACATTTATTATATACCCCAAAATTAAATCCACATTTATAAGATAATAAATGTAATCCAAATTATCAAAAACACAGACATACCATGAAATTATGTTTTGTGTATGCAATTTCGTTTGTGATACGGTCAATATTTTCCGCAAATAACGTTGCGTTGATGCATTGTGACGTCATTGTTACAGCATCAGTTTCAGAGGATACTGATATGGAATCAGAAAACCACAGTGTGGTGATCCGGAAAACCGGATCACACGCTGTGAAATCCACAGTATCAAAGAACGATCCATTGAAGGGTATATAATAAATATTAATTTCATTTTGCTCGACAGATGGGCACACCTTTTCCATAGGCAATAATCTGGATGAAATTTAAAAGTTATTAAGTTTTGTTTGAAAAAAGGCGGGGAAAAGTCTTATTTATGACGTAATAATGCTATCAAATAAACAATATCTTTGATTTAAGTTGAGATAGTATACTTGTCATATATTTAAATTACTTAAAACACGGATAAAGCTTAATTCAAGATGCATTTAAAACAGAGAAATGTTTTGGACCTTTTTATATACACAATCGTACCTTGTTCTTTGGATTTTTTATGTACTTTTGATTCTTGTTAAACTGCCCCATTTTGCAATTTGAAAAAATATATGGCAGGATAATGAATTAAATTTGGCGATGATATTAATCAATATTTTAATCATATGTGTTTAATATTTACTGCTGCCATACATGTATTGAACACCTTAAAATACCTTGTTTCAATGTAAAATGCATCTACTATTGAATAAAAAAACCATCACTTTTACGATTTGCACGTAACACTGCTTTTGACTATTCCATTTCTTCTTGTGATATTGAAATAATGACCTCTTGTGATCAAAACTACAGTTACCTCATCACTCTGATTTTCACAGAAGTCAAATGAATACCATTTCCAGTCACATTTAGCATGATGGAATGAATGTGCACACAGTCATTTGTTTGGTCTGAAATTTAAAGCTCTTGCTTGTTTGATATGACAGATTTTAAAAACAACACTAATCCTTATCAAAAATTTATATTGAGAATTAACTGCAACTATAAATACATGTATACAATAACCTTGGAAGAAATTCTCTTTTAACACGCCAAGGAAATAAGATGTGCATGAAAAGAAGTTTCAACTCGCTACTAATTGATCTGTGCATGGCTTTTATATCTCCAGGCTAAATATGGAATGGAATTAGAACTTATGTGTGTTGAAAAGGTTTGTAATTTTTAATGAATTCTATTGAAATTTGATGCTAATATAGTTAGTTATTGAGGTAGAATTTTTTTTCTGCAATTCAACTTTTAATTCAAAACAAAAATTTTGAAGTTAATGAACATCACATTGAAATATTTTTTTTGATCCAAAAAATAGTATGAAGACCTAAGAAAAGTGATTCGATCTAAACAGAAAGGATTAAAAGAATTCATCGATTTGATACGAGATTTTCCTGTGCCAGTGACCGCATTTCCTAATATAGTAAGTGATTTACAGCTACGATATAACAGTTTCCATGTCACTTGTAAAGTATAATAAAATTAGGGATTGCTTTTTAGCTCACCTGAGCCAAAGGCTCAAGTGAGGTTTTCTGATAAAAATTTGTCCGTTGTCTGTCATCGGTGTCGTTGTTGTAAACTTTTCACCTTCTTCTCCAGAACCACTGGGTTAAATTCAACCAAACTTAACACATAGCATCCTTGGGTAATGGGCTTTCATGTTTCTTCAAATGAAGAGCCATGCCCCCTTCAAAGGGGAGGTAATCACAAAAATGTTAAATTAGGGTAGAGTCATTTTTAAAAAATCTTCTTAAGAACCACTGGGCCAAAGGAGCTGACATTTACATGAAAGCTTCCTGTCATAGTGCAGATTCAAGTTCAAATCATGGCCCCCAGGGGTAAGATGGGGCTACAATAGGGGATCAAAGTTTCATATAGAAATGTATAGGGAAAATCTTTAAAAATCTTCTCAAGAACCATTGAGCCAGAAGAGCCGAGATTTACATGAAAGCTTCCTGACATAGTGCAGATTCAAGTTTGTTCAAATCATGTCCCCGGGGTAAGGTTGGGGTCACAATAGGGGATCAAAGTTTTACATGAGAATAAATAAAGAAAATACTTCAAAATCTTCTTCTCAAGAACCACTGGGCCATAAGAGCTGAGATTTACATGAAAGCTTCCTGAAATAGTGCAGATTCAAGTTTGATCAAATCATGGCCCTCGGGGTAGGTTGGACCACAATAGGGGATCAAAGTTTTACATAGAAATATATAGGGAAAATCTTTAAAAATCTTCTCAAGAACCACTGAGCCAGAAGAGCTGAGATTTACGTGAAAACTTCCTGACATAGTACAGATTCAAGTTTGTTCAAACCATGGCCTCCGGGGGTAGGATGGGGCCACAATAGGGGATCAAAGTTATACATACAAATATATAGGGAAAATCTTTAAAAATCTTCTCAAGAACCATTGGGCCAAAGAAATTGACATTTACATGAAAGCTTTCTGATATAGTGTAGATTCAAGTTTGCAAAAACCATGGCCTCCAGGGGTAGGATGGGGCCATAATAGGGACTGCGGTTTTACATGCAAATATATTGGAAAGTCCAAGGTGACTCAGGTGAGCGATGTGGCCCATGGGTCTCTTGTTGTACATCCCTCTATCTGTCAAATCATGTGATTGGTAAAATCTATACATGCACATGTGTAAAAATACAATAGTTTCATAAATAACAGAAACATGTGCCCATGGTCACACACTAGAACTATGTACCGAGAGATGGGACTTTTGATATTCAGTCTTCAAGTATTTCCTGTCTGAAGATGGTATTTTAATTTATTATATAGCTAATAAATAGTCTATTATAAAATCTGCGTAAAATCTAGAGAATGTTAGCGTTCAATATCCTGAGAATTTATTGAACGCTAACTTTGCATTACGTAAATTGTATGCGCCCGAAACATTCCGAGTATGAGCGTTCAATATTGACGTTACCAAAACGACGTAAACAAGCCAAAATGGCAGACGACGGTCCTCCGAATCTGACAGAGTCGGTATTTGATATTGATATACTAAAGCAAAATGTTTTACTGTATATAAATTATGGTGTCCCCATTTACAAAATCAGTTTGTTTCATGCATTAATGACGGGTTAAATATTGAACAGTTAAGAAATGCATGCTGATATTGCACACCACCTTAGATGCCAATATTGATGAATTCTCGTCTATTTTGGAGTATTTTGAGTGAAAAGGGATATAATTTAACAACTAAATACTTTAGCTATATAATAAAAGGGTTATTGAACTTATATAGGTGAATATTGGCACTCGTTGGCTGTCAAAATGCACTCGCAAGCTCGTGCATTTTGACAGCCAACTCGTGCCAATATTCACCAATATAAGTTCAATAACCCTATAATATACATGCACCATCAACTTGCTTGGAACACTTAATTCTTTTAAATATAGTTAATAGAAGAATAGATTGGTTACTTAAGAAGGATTTTTGATACTAATCATTTAAATAATTTGATAGGCACTATACTTATGTTAGTTTAACATTTTTTTTATGTTTGTTCTTGGAAGAGTTTTCTCCCTTATCACAATTTTGCTTTTTCTTGTTAAAATGATGAGCCATACATTTTTTAATGTATAAAAATGTGCAGCTATATAATCATCACAGGGAAGAGCAATCTGTGCCATATCAGATTAAATTAAATCAAATTAGCCATTAATTGTACACAGAATATATGTGTAGCTATAATGACACCACTGCTTCAAGGAGACAACAATCTGAAACTAAATTATTGCACACTACCTAATGTACATATACTGTATGTGCAATGTATGATCTCTCTGCTTTCGCATTCACCGATATACATTTATTTACTTTCACTTTCAGCTTGGCCCATTGATGTCCTCCTATAGGGACGTCATATTTCTAGCTGTAGATTACGGTAAAGAAGACATAGCAGTCAGACTGGCACACCTAGGGGCAGACTTATTCAGGAAAGAGTGTGTAAGAAAACATTTTAGTTTTATAAATCTCTTGCAAGATTTTCAAGTATCAACGAACAACAGTGCATGAGATTGTCTATTTCAAAACATAATGACAGTGTAGGTATACACAGTTAGAATGAGCGAGTTTCATGTTAGGTGACCATCAGGACAACTTGGCTCACATTACAATCAAAACAAATTTTTGTTCCCATGCAATGGAGTTCTCTTGTTCATGCATGCTTGAATTATACCTATACAAACAGCATAGGTTTTAATGTTGTATATATAGATACATGTATATATGTATGGCCAGATATTTTCTACGGTGGTCTTTATCCGATTTCATTTTAACTCCTTTTTATAGATCGAAGATCTGGGGGCATATTGTTTTTGTCCTGTCTGTCATTCTGTAAGAAACTTTAACCTTGGTAATAACTTTTGAATAGTAAGTGATAGAGCTTTGATATTTCACATTAGTATTCCTTATGACAAGACCTTTCCATGGGAACCAACATTTTTGACCCTGTGACCTTGGAGTTTGACCTACTTTTTGAAAACTTTAACCTTGCTAATAGCTTTTGAACAGTAAGAGCTAGAGCTTTGGTATTTCACATGAGTTTTCCTTGTGACAAGACCTTTCCATTGGTACTAAACCTTTTGACCTTGACATTTGACCTACTTTTAAAAAAATTGACATTGGTCATAACTTCTAAATGGTACATATTAGAGCTTTCATATTGTACATGATCATTTCTTGTGACAAGATCTTTCTACTGTTACCAAGATATTTGTCCTTGTGACCTTGGCCATCTTCGGAATTGGCCATTATCGGGGGGCATTTGTGTTTTACAAACACATCTTGTTCTTATTGTAACTGGTTTAAAATTGTGACAATTTTGTTCATCACACTTGTTGTCATTTCATTTGTCAAATACAAGGTCAGTTGTTGCCAAAATTAACATTTTGTATCCCTGGTGTAGGAAGAGTAAAAATAATTGTGAATTCTGTGGTCCGTCCAGGTTACAACTATCTAATCTAGAGACATCAAAGTCTTGCACTTAACACTGAGATTTGCTATTATGACCCAGGAGGAAGATTATTTGATCAAGGTCACTGGTAATAACAGTTGAAAACATTAATTTCTATTAAGACATAATTTTTTAGTGAAAGGATCTGGGATGTGAATACTAGACACAAAAACTGAATAACCAGAAAGCGTGTCAAAATTTTAGATATGTCAGTTTGTTAAAGTCAAGGGAACTGGTAAACCTGAAAGAAATATTAATTTCAAACCTTGATTTTATCAGAGACGGTGAAGCTCATTACTGGAACAAGTTGTTTTTTAACAAATTTTGGCGTGACCCTGGACCATGATCACTTGATTATAATAGCACTGATATAAAAGATCATGATTTCGCAAAAGAGAAAACCTTAAAGGAAATTAATGTTACTATTGAGGCCATTCAGTTCTCCGAATTTGAAAGATCCCCGATAAACTCATTGCATCACTATAATGCTTCAGAAAATATTTTTATTACTTAATACTCAGGTGACCTTAAGGGCCCATAGATCTCTTCTTTTTTTTTTACCAGAAAATCATGACAACTGCAACAAGTTTCCTTGCATAAATACATGTACCGCTATCTGAGATCAGGCCTGGAGGTTATAAATTTTTTTTGAGCATGTTTTCATACTCCTTCCCCTCGCTCTAAATCATAGTCATATGTGAAGGTTATTAAACTTTTACAAATCATTCTCGTACTCAAGTGGAGTACATGCTCAAGATTTTTTGTGAATGCTTCAGAGCTTTGCTCAAAGTTGTACGCCAAACAAACATGGCTAAGTTTGAGTATGGTAAAAGTTTTTATAACCTTCAGGCCAGGCTTGGGTTTCTCCAAAAAAGTCTGAAACGTAAGTCCGAGTTTTCATTTTTATTTGAGCAGTCAAAAGAATAAAATCTCAGACTTAATTCCAAATTTCAACTAAAGTTTATAATTATTTTGAGAAATTCAAGCCAGGTCTATAATAAAGAACACTACGCGTTATGTACATGTTTGCACATTTGATAAATATAATCAGTCACAGGACTGTCAGTCATGAACTGACAAACTTTTAAATCACGAATGTGTTTCACAACCAAATGTAATAGTGTTTTGTCCATGCCACTTCTGTAAAAGACCGGTACTAGAACTTCTGATGCACAAAAACATTAATCAACATGAAAGTATTATATATGGATTAAGAAAAAAGTTTCAAATATTGGCGACATTAATTAATGTTTAATCTGTATTCAATTGAAGTTTCATGTTTATTATATAATATGTGCTTCAGTATAAAAGGAAGAGCAAGGAGGGCCAGGAAGTGATTGTTGCAATGGATGTTGTGGAAAGGGCTGCAACTCTAAAAATGGTGGACCTAGTCAATATTCTCGCCAAGAAGCAGATGCGCCAGAATGAAATCAACAAACCGTTAGTGCCAAGACGCGCTCAGTCCAAACTACAGATGGGGTTGTCTATGAAGTCAAGGGTCTTTGAACAGATATTTGTGTCTCAGATACCAATAACTATATAATTTGTTCATTGTTAAAATCTATGCATACAGATTGCCTTTATATACTAGTACGTGTATATTTATTGATATTAGATATACATGTGCGATTTATTTTATTGTGGGTTCATGGTGAAAGTGCATGTACTGACTTTTTGTTGCATTGATTTAAAAAAAAACAATTTCGTGTTTGAGGACAGGTCATTGCTACACAGTGGTAGATTTCATTGTACTGCATTATCAATGTATGATTTATAGTATATAATATGTACATATTGAGGAGCTGACTTCAGTATCTGTGATAAAACTTGTGTATGTTGTGTACCTCTTTATTTTTTTTTTTTATACATAACTTTGTATCAAAGCTGCATTAAAATTCTTTTAACTGACACAAGCTCATACAAATGTGGCCTTCAAGTTTGTAATATTTTAAATCTGTGCATTTTGAGGAACACCGATAGATTGATCGTGTAGAATAAATACTGTTAGAGGAAGAACAGTTCATTAACAGCACAAGATTATTTATGTCATAATATAACATGAACGTAAAATATGACCTCTTTAAGCCTGACAATTGAAAAAGATTATAAATTTGAAAATGTAAACTACTGACATTGTAAACAATGTCTGTAAATAATGACAACAATACTTTATGTCGGATTTTTTTTTTTTAATAATCTCTGCAATAGCATACATAAGGTACAACCTGAACATATAACATGCAAAAAATCATAATAAATAAATACAATAAATGAAGTATACATTTGTAGATGACCACAAAACAATACAAACATGCATGGAAAAAGAGGCTTAGCATCAGTTTTCAAATATATAGGAATCAAATCAAAGGCATTTTGAAAGACTAATTTTTTTTTAAGACCTTTATATTTGAGAAGTCAAATAACCATGATTTTCTAGGAATATGACAATATATGTTGCCTGCACGAGTGTGACTGCTGATGCACGTAGAGGGACAAACGCCAGTCATACCAATCTCTGCAGTTCTGTCATGCATTGAAGGGGTACAAAAATGTTCCTCAGTAGGTATATCATTTCATTAACCATCAACTGAACCATGCATTTAAAAATAGCAGTAAACGATCTATATACATGTAAATCATATATTTCAAAATAATGCATTGACAACTTTTCTTTGAGATCACTCAATCTTTCATGGGACAAGACTGAGTATATTTATAAATATCACATCTTCTAATCTCCAAAAATATAGGTTCGGAAAATGTACATCCTAACTTCATAAATAAAAATTTTCAGAAAAAATAATTTTTTACATAAATACTAGAAATGGAGAAACTGGCCATATGGTATAAAATTTCGGGGGAGGGGGGCAATTTTGAAAAGTGGCATGCAATCCGGAATAAAATCACAAGTAACATGTATGCATCAGTTTAAGAGAAAACATTTAACCAAGCACTTACTAACTAAATTCACAAGATTTTCAAACACAAAATTATTGTTTTGTTTGTAAATCATGCATACATGTACAAATATGCAGCATATAAGCTATGTATACATACAAATAAACAACATTACAGTATGTATACTTAAATAAATTTCATTTTTGAAAATAAATGAGAGTATGAGCTGCAACGCTTCACGCCAGCCTGTTTCATGAAGCATGTTGGCGCTTCTTAAAAAGTATGCTAGTGTGAAGCATTGCGGTCCATACAGCTGTATCCTTGTGTATTCGTTTTTTATACTGAATTCTACAGTTAATTTCTGCCACAATTCTCGGCCATTAAAGTAGATTACTTATATAGATACTTATCAGTGCTGTATTCATACGCACATTGTTTACAACTGTTGCACATTCATGAGGAAATGCCTATTATTACAATTTGTAAATATACCTTGGCAAAAAATATTGTAATTATGTACAAATCTACACCATGTACAGTATGTATACTCGCAAATCTACAGATTGTACAGATGCATACATACAAATGTACAGATGCATACATACAAATATACAGTATGTATACACACAAATATACAACATGTACAGTGTATACTCACAAATCAAAGATGCATACATACAAATAGAAAGATTTTCATGCAGTAAAGGAAATGAAATTTTGCCAAACAAAAATTGCAGAGGGAACTCCCATATGCTATGGAATGCTTGAAAATTTGTAGACTATTAAAAGCAAGAAAGGTCTGTTTGATAAAGAGTTTAACATATATTAAAATTAATATAAGCACCATTCAAAATAATTGTGCAAATCTGAACAAAGTGCAAAATAAACATGACTAAATTAAAAAAAAAAATAAATCACAGGGGACTAGGACTTCTTGTTTACAACCTTATACAGATAATATACCCTATTATGTCATATACAGTACCATACATATTTCAAGTATACAATTTGTGTTGGTTAAGTTACACTTGTATTTATATACCTTATAAATGTTTTAATACTTGAAAAATAGAATATTACAAGGATTATAAATGTTTGAGGTAAACGACTACGTACATGTATTTCTGTGATAAACAGAACTTACATAATATAATCATAGTCTAATCACTGCTTTCTGATAAACAGCCACAAATACATCTTGTATCATACATATATGTATAAGTTTTACTTTCTTTTGATTTATGTAAATACAGTAAACAAAAACTTGCTTCCCTTGAACTCTAAGATTACATATCAGTTTGAAGCAGAATGCCTATTATACACTATACTTGCTCTACAAAAAGCAGTGGCATCTGCAACAACAAATCAATTGGTGTACAAAATGCAGGAGATATTGTCAGTTTTGTGTGCCCCCCAGACGTAACTATGCAATACCCTTGCTGCATTGCATTGTGTTTGGTTATAATACACAGTACAGTGTCATTGCTTTCCGCACTGCAAATTACATTATGTACCACATGAGCATGCCAGTTAAACAATGATTTCTTACAAAATTTGTCTGTCTTTAAGAAAGGTCATTTCTATGCCGGAGTTTTAATCTTGCAGCCGAGCGACATCAGCTGTGACTTCTGTTACAGTATCTTTATTATCACATAACATAAGAGATAGATAATCATTGATTATGCAGCGTCAAGTATTTTGGGATATTGAAAGTTGCACATCAATCAGAATGATCTCACAGGTACGGGTGAACTCATAATAAGCAAATGCCATCCGTTTGTGGAGAAAAAATACATTTATATAGATGATGAAACATACCAAAGTTATATTTTATTGTTTTCTTTTGTTTTTCTCACAAAATGCACATCATATGTACATTTAACAGGTTTGTTTTCACTTTTGAAATTAGTATACTGTTAACTAGACTATGAACTTGAACTCGTGTATGTGGCCAGTTTAACAACTTGAAAATCATATGATCTTGACTTTCCCTGCATACATGCATCTGACAGCTTGATTAACCCATACCCTGTGACTATAATAGTGCTATAAATTATAAAAGTACTGGTACATTATTTTCTGACATAAAAATTGACCAACAATATTAGATGCATGATTGGTGTGCTTCTAATTAATTGATTTTCCCTAACATGAAATAATGAACCACAATGATCAGATTAAAGCAAACTAAATTACCGTACACCATTTACACAACACGGTATGTTGAGGTACTTTTTTTAAGGCAGTAAAATTTCAAACAGACTTGTCATGTAACACTCAACTGGACACAAAGTTTTACATTGGTTGCTAGAATACACGAGCAGTCTTCAATATATTAAGGTGAAAAGGGTTAGTGATTTTAGAATATTAAAAGACATTTTACACCCCCAAAAATTCACAAAGACATATTGGCACCATTACAAGAAAAACATAATGTCTATTGCACACAATACATTTTAATTTGCGGTTGGTAGCACAATTCAACCTGTCAAAAATAATCACAGTATACACTGCATCCTGTATAATCTGCTTTCACGCATATTGCACTGTATGGAAATTAATGGTACCGGTAGCCTAGGGGAGATAAATGTTGTGCCCTCTCTGAGAGGTGCCAAACCATCTCCCTCAAGTGAATATGATGTCATTGTGGAGCTCTCAGTTCGAACCCGAGGGCTGTCGATCCAAGCTTGTATTACTCGCGGAGAACTGTTTATTAGATGATGAACTTTTATTGAGTCCATCTGACATAGAACTACTGTACATAGACTCATTGTCACTGCTTGTTGCTGAGCGAGCCTCACCTGAACTTCTCCATCGACGACTTGAACCTGGTGACTTTCTGTAGTCTATGTTGTACTACAATAATTGACACCAACTGTATGAGAACATTAAAGATGCATACAAATCTTTCTGCACTACCTATATCTACATTCTGTTAGTACTTTTAACTTCATCCTTTCTATATTACAATCAAATATCCTGTCAATGAGTACCTTTCATCATATCCCTACATAAGACAAAAGCTTCTACAATCTAAAACTTAAGAGATTTGGTCATGTACAAATGTCAAATATTTCTATTGGCACATGCCCTAATAACACTATCAAATAAAAATGTCTACCTTTGTTGCACAAACAAATGAAGTGGTCACAACTTTTGCTATAATGTTCATCAAGTTCTTTGTTTCTTGGATTGCATTGTCAACCTACATTTATAAACACATGGTAATGCATAGACATTAATAAGTTCAGAACATGATACTGCTGAATGACAGCAAGTTCTACTTTATGGATAGCCTGATTAAGACATAAACTATTAACCTAATGCTCAAATGCTGATCGAAATTATGGCATTCAAATTATGTTAACAGGCAAAGTAAAATGCACAAGAAATTAAATGCACGTTTAAGAATATCTTATATATAATATGTTTCAATCGGGTAATGGTCTGTTTTAAGAATTCACTCTTTGAATAAAAATAATACAAGAGTTTTCTAGTGTAAATTTAACATATCCTGATGCAAACCTGTTATAAAAGCTGGGTAATTACTATTTACAAACCTATGTGCAATACATATACATTAGAAGTAATCTCTGGCTTAATAGTCTTGCCTTGTTGAATGTGGCTGTTTTGCCAGTAGTCTGAGTCCGCAGGATGGAGTGAAGCTGCTGACAGCATGCTGGGATCCGTTCCAAATTCATCACCAACTCCTCACGATGGACACACAAGGGCACCTATCCATCAAATGCACAATACAGCCCAAAAGAATAGCTTTATTTCTCATTAACATGCTCAAGACATTCTTGATGAAATCAAATTATTGTAGAGCAGAGATACTTATTTACATTGTGGAATTAGTTTTCAGTGAAAAGTTGAGTGACCTTCAGGTGACAGAAAAACCCTAGTGATTGAGATCGAGATAACGTCCCCTGACTATAGACTTGATGTTGCATTCTCCTATTCAGATTAGGCCAAAAAGATATATATGTTGGTTTCCACTTTCCCGACCGACCCTAAAAATTTCTGCTGACCCAACACATTTTTTTCCATTCTCACAGATTTTGCAAATGCCATCACTACAACAAGATTATATACTTATTGACTTATCAAGTTATTTATTATGCACTAACAGATTCTAAAACACAGAAACAGTTTTTGTTTACCATATTATAACTTTTATTTGATTACTAGACAATCAGTCACTATGTTTTATGCATTATAGTAGATTATTATACTTTCATGTAAAATACTCGAACCTGATTGGTCGAGAAGCATTTGAAAAAACATTGTTACCCTCTGAGAACAGAAAACACGCGACCCAGGGTGATAGTATCTAGCAACGGGTAACAGTACTTGACAACGGGTGATATTATAAAAAATTATCACATGCGTCAAATTCATGCGCTTACAGTTCGCCGTAGATTGCTAGACAACGTCGTTTGAGCGTTTGTAATAAACGCGAGTACCCGCATCGAAATACGAAATATCGCACGACAGTGATTGATCAAATGTCAACAGACGTAAGTTTTTCTGCTTTCCAGTTAACATAACATTCAGTATAATAAAACAAATATTGCATGTATTTGAGGGTAACATTGAAATTTTCACCCCTCGAGAAACCATTGTCAACCTCGGTTACGCCTCGGTTGACAATGGTTTTCTCGGGGAGAAAATTTTCAATGTTACCCTCAAATACATGCAATATTTATATAATACTAAATCATTAAAAAAATAATTCAACCTATAAAAGCAACAAAAAAAAAACAAAAAAAAAACTACCTACTGACCCTTAAAAATTTTGATGTGAAAGTGGAAACCAACATATATTTTTTTTTGGCCTTAAGATTTCATATACATTGTACACTTAATAAAAAAATGAATTCTTAGTTTTGGTTGTGGGTTGTATCCTATCTAACAGATCGAAAGGGATGTACAAAATGCTGATTTTGTGGGTAAAGTATAAACATGGATAAAGTATAAAACATGATAGTTGTCGAGGAAACATTAAATGTTGAAATTGCAGAATTAGAACTTTTCATGAAACACAAAAAGTATTTTTCTGAATGTGGAAGATTTAAAATTTGACACCTGCAGGAAACAGTGGAATGTACTACACTACATTTGTACTTCAATAATTCATCTCTCCCTCATAACTTAATTGTTCTGATATATCATAATGTATAAATGCTACCACAATATATTTCACAGACTGTGTGAAAACAATAAAGAATTATGATTGAATAATTCTAAGCTTTCTGATTGGCTGAGATCCAACAAACCAAAAAAAAAAAAAATGTTATCTTTACTTCAATGTGCTCTAAAGGTGAATGAACATAATATTTGATTTTACTAATATTCGACCAAAAATAAATTGAGAATTTCAAAATCAATACTTTTGGTTATTTTTTGGTCTTTCAATGAAATCTCGCTAAATAACTTTTTGACTAGATCTTATGCTTTAGCTGTACACAAATATGGCCTATCAGGTATCTTATGGTAAGCTCTAGTAACTTGCATTTCTAATCAGTTCTGTGTCTATAAGCTTTGCACTTTACCTGCAAACAAAGATGACCAACCCAGATATAATTTTGTAGGCTCCAGTAACTGGTTTCAAATTAATAAAGCACTTAAAATAACAATTATTGATTATTTTATCAGTCAATACATTGCTTTAGGCATCCTTGAAGTACAATACTCACTTCACCCTCCAGGCTTGGTGAATATTGTACTTTTCAGGTTGCTAAAGCATTGTACTGACTTCAAAATTTCAACAATTGTATATTTTTATTGGGTCAAAATACATTATGGTATCAATTTTATTACAAGTACATTGCTGAATGCTTGAAATTGTGCAAGATGCTTGCAACACATTCATTAGATAAAAAAAACAATGTATTGTGATGTTATGGTCAAGGTAACATATCTGCTTAAGGTATCACATCAGGTCAAGAAAAATTGAGTACGTTATGTTATAAAAAAAAAAAAAAAAAGGAACTCAATTCTAAAAATCTATTCTCGATTTCTACCGTTAGAAATACAGTTTGCTGTAAATGGATTGAACACGACTAGATCAAAAAATAAAAATTTCTTAAGGACTTTTGAACTTTTTACCAACAGTGGATGTTTAATCCAGACAGAGCAAAGTGTATTGGCCAGTAAGCACTGATTGCAGTGACATGGCATTTCTCTGGTCAGAAGACAGCCATCCTTTGGCAGTACAGCATGGATAGAGAAACTTGTACAAATGACAGAAATGTTTAGATGTGTTGGTGTGTTTTCACAAAACCCAGCCTTATATGATACTGTATATGAACATATGATGACCAATAAATCGGCCTCTGATACTTCCTCAATATTTCATGTGCAGAGTATATTTGTTATGTCTGAAAACTATTCTACACATAACTTAATTTAAGTACTTGTCCAAAGGTAAACTTCTTTCAATAAGTATGAAGAACATCTGATTTATTAATGATCACTGTCGTCAATAAATGCAAAATTCTGTACTGTTTTATCAGTTGGTGACGTATATGTTTTTAATATCAGTTTTTGCACAACATATTCTTCAATTTCAAAAAAGATATGCTACATTTCAAACTGAAATACATTGAAGTCATATTCATCTATATCACTTTAATTATATACCGGTATATTATGATTTTTATACAAAAGGTGTTTTCTATGATGAAACACATTTGGTAATCGGTATGGAATAGAAGACAACAATAGATAAGAGAAAATTTTGCCTGTTATTAGACATCTACATTTATTGATATAATTTTCAAAAAACAGTAGGAGTAATGTGTTATATCTGTAAAAGGTATATATATCAATTACATGTTCATTTTCTAAGATTTTCCAAGGTTTAAAATACAGTGAGAAACAATCATGTATATTTTCTTTAACAGCAATGAATTTAAAAATCAAATAACTTATAAGTATAACTTAGAAGTAAAAATAATTTTCATTCTTACAAATTCAACATTGGAAACGGAAAATTGTTGGATGTGCTTTATATACAATATCCTGATGTTTATTGGAGAATGTACCTAGTATTGGAGAAATGTTCTTTTGACAATATTGTGGTAATTATCCAATGTCAAACGTACATATATAAAAAGTTACCTTGACAACAGGAGAGATTTCTGTATAATTACCATATTACCATCAACACTGAAGCTCTGACATTCATTTCTTTCCCAGACAATTACCTTGTCACTGAAGTCCCTGACTGTTTTGTATAGTTTGTTGCCCTCCTCTGAGAAGTACTCGGCCTGAATAAACAGGTCCTGTGTGGTTTTTAGAGGCCCCTCTCCACGGGTAAACAGGTACATGGAGAAGGCCATGCTGGACATGTTTTTCGCACGCTTGACAATATCGTTATCGGGCTCCTCCCATTTGTCGGTTTCTGCGTCCATTTCTGATGTGATCAATTTCATTTCCAAACCAAGTTTAGCTATCTTAGCTTGTTCCTGAAATATTATAAATATAGCATATAAGTTCCCCTAGAGAACTCTATATTATCATACAAGAATACCAGTATTGGCAGCATTTCAAAAGATGCAATGTTAATCCCAGGAGATGCTGATCCCCAACAAGCCAAAATATGGCTCTATGTGGTTAATAACTTTTCTAACTGAATGGCATAGCAAAAGTAGCAACAGAATTTTCCATGAAATACCCCATTCAAAATGAATGGATTAATTAAAAACTTGAATACACAATAGTTTTCTCGAGAAACTGGTGAATGAAAAGCATTTTGCATTGCTCTAATCAAAACACTGATGAGATTAAAAGACTAAAAAAAAATCCATCAAAATTAATGTGTTACAACTGCACCATGGTCAGAGATGTCAAACACTATTACTTGAAATACTAAAACTACAAACTTGACACAGTAAAACCAACAGACTCAAGTACATACATGTATATATAAAACAAAATTGGGGGTGCAATTTTCTATTTTCTAAGATGATATACATGTATATATACTTACTTGAAAAGATTGCAAAATACATTTCCTCAGTTAATATACTCCATCACTCATGTCGTAATATTCTAAACCCATCCATCATATTAAGAGACATAACTCCGAAGGAATTACGTTATAAAAAACCCTGCGACTTCTTACCACTATGATGCAGCACTTGATAAGAAAGAGATTCCTGACAATCACTCCCATTCAGAGAATTTCTTCACTATCCCCTTACGTCTCATTTATTGATTTGGAGTGTAACTTCGTAAGCTACTACTTTTACACAGGACTAAGATACATGGATTGATCTTGACATTTCGTTGCTATATTTTCTACCAATAGACATTTATCTGTCCAGATGATTAGATTGATTAGATTTTTTATTGAAAATTATCGTTTGATATTGTGTCTGACCTTCCTTATTTCACTAATCAATTTTCTTTTTTCTTCTTTATATAGTAACCAAAATAATTACTTAAGTTTTGCATTTCCATACAAGATTTTTTACAATCTACATCTTTCATTAGTTGATTAGTTTTATATGATAATAAAATTTCTAGATAACACTACAATGGACATCAATCCCCGAAAATTAATGAAAGTACAAGTACATGTCAATTTTAATTGCTTGGTGATCAGATAAATTGATTTTCAATACTTGTGTCATAATGATTATTCTAGTTTTGCTATTGCCAGCAAACATTCTAATTGATCACTTCCCCTCACAAATATCAATTTGTATGCTCATTTTAAATACCAAAACAAACTGCTTTGTTTTGAGCTCTTCTGCCCCCAAAACTATATGCATTCAAAATTTCTAACTATGAACCTACCATTAAAAAACTATTAACAAAAACCAACATTCCAATCATCATAATCTCCCTCCGTCCTGGAGATAAATGAAGTTACAAAACCATATAATCTGAAGGCCATAGCGTCTCTACCCAATATTGTACTAAGGTTGACATTTTAGAGCTCTGTGTGATGTGATATATCATATCTGATAACACAACTAATTGTGTCAAATTTGGAATTAATAACCACCAGGAGAGCCTGCAAGGATTAGACTCTAGCAGCTACACATAGCTAGTCAGCCATTTCTGGATATTTAAGACCAAGTCAACTGAACCGGTGCATATTAAGTCATCATGAATTATAAACTACACCTACATTATACCCTGATAACATTTTATAAATTCCAGTATTTTGATTATTCATATTTGCAGTATCACTATCTGCTAAAAAATGGGTTTGTGAAACAGATATGACAGATGATGGCAATTAATACTCTTCCCCTACAAGGTGTACGTCCTGCAGCAAGTATGATGGATAAACAGACCAATGGACACAGATTGAAAACTTCCTATTTATAACCCATACCGGGTGGGGTGGGGGATCATCTCATAATTGTTGAACATTTTCTTTCAGACAATGTATCTCCAATGCACTTAACCCACTAAAAAACTTTCAGTGCTTTGTGCTTTACATATTCCCATGAGAGAGACTGTCATAAAAAAGCAAATATCCATTCTACATCTGTACACTGCCATTTGTCCATCTTTAGGAGAATGTCAGATGTATACATTTAGCATAATAAAAACTATTGATTTCTCAAAAAATACACGATTATTCTTAGATAACACAGTTTTACAAGACAACCAGAAACCTCACTAAAGTGGCAACAGTACTCTTTCCAGAAACTATGCCCACTACAGTTTCCAAGAAATCAATATTTCATCCCTCCATACATTTCTCAAATTCTTTCCCTCTCTAATTGTAGAGATTCTTGATGCTTTGTTGCATAATTTGAAAATACTGCTCTACTGATTACAAATGTGCATAATCAAACAGTTTCTTAGACTGTATGCATGTATTCCCTCATATTGCTAACCAAGAATACATGTCATCAAATGTAAAGAGGACGTAATTCTCAGAATAATAAAGATTAAATAAATTTTTTTTTTTTACACATATATGGATGCTTGCAACACTTGAGATCTGTCAAAATGATAAATCTCTAAACTTACCTCAGCATCCAATTTCACAGGGCGTAATCCACGCAAGTTAGTCCCATGTTTCTGTTAAAAAAATAAGTTATCCAAATGAGAATATCTTAATCGAATATTCAAATTTCAAAATACCATAGATTTCAAAATAGTGAAAAATTCTGAAATTGAAATATTAGTAAATACACAATTCAAAATAACACGATCAACTAACTTTCTTAAGATATCTCTCTTATGCTCATTAATATTCTGCCTGCATGTCAATCTCTAATTACAGACCAGATCTGTATGATGTATTGGCCTAATGAGCATACACTTACTGAGATACAGAATTAATAAAGTCAATATCATATTCCAGAGTTCCTGTGTCAATCAATAAACTGAAAAATGAAATGCCCCCACAACACGACAGTCCACAGTCTAACTTCATCCTTGATCACACTTATTCATGATGTGAATTATCTTGAAAGAAAACTTGCACATGTATTAGTGTGACAAAATTTTCTGCATATTTTTGTCAAGCTGAATTCAAAGCAAAAAATAGATATTTCCAATTACAGCGCTAGACCTGTATTTTTCAGGAACCCTTTTTTTAAATGGTACAACATCTATTGATTTTTCTTGAGATTAGTATAACAATTAATTTATCGTCTAAAAAATGCACTTATTAGCCAAAGGCATCATGTACAAAGATGCATAATCAAACAAGATCCATGCAATAAATCATCACACAGCGGTCATTAATAGCAATCAGTCTGATGCTATTCCACTTTCTTCCCAGGTACATTGTATCTGGGTTCTCTCTTCCACCAATAAAAACTGGGTGCCACCAGATAACTGAAAAATTGTTGAGTGTGGCAGAAAACAGCAAAACAAACAAACACTTTCTTCACATTCTTTCGGAATCCTTAAACTAGAGTGTCTAACAAAAAATGAAAAATTCAGTTCCTTTTCCTTTCCCATACAAAAATGTATCCAATATATCTATTCATAAGAAAAGAAAATACTTACCTCACAGAACCCGTACCTATGCAGGAGAACTTGTACCCAGAAATTTGTGTACGAGCTCTCCTGGGGAAGTCGTACCCATCAATATCTGGGTACAAGTTCTCCTAGAAAAAAACTTGTCAATTGTATTATAAAAATCTGGGTACAAGTTCTCCCAGAGAAAAACTTTGTCATTTCTGTCATAAAAATCTGGGTATGAGTTCTCCTGGAGAAAGAAAAAATTGTTATTAAAATTTAGGTATGAATTCTCCCAGAGAAAAAAAATATTAATCAGTTTATTAAATGTATTCTCCTAGAGAAAAACTATGTCTATTTGTCATATAAATTCTGGTAAGAGTTCTTCTGGAGAAAAAGTTTGTCATTATAGGCCTATAGTAATCAAAATTTTGATACCAGTTTATCTCATTAAGAATTTACATACCATATTAGGTATTGGAATCTGGGTACAATTTTTCCTTGAAAAAAATCGAGAATTTCATACATTATACATAATTTACTATGAATGTCCCTTCCATTGAATAAAAAAAGTAAATACAACGATCATACTTGTTTGTTGTTTTGTTTTTTCATTTGAATTGCTGTTTGGCTTGAGACGATAATTAGTATAATTATTGCAATTAAACACCAATTTTAAACCTGCGACATTGTATTTTTATAGCGTACCTCTATTCTCCGGCACATGGAGGAGAACTCTTACCCGGATTTATATGACAAAATGATGAAGTTTTTCTCCAGGAGAACTCGTACCCAGATTTATCAGATAAAATGGCAAAGTTTTTTCTCCGGGAGGACTCGTACCCAGATTTTTATGACAGAAATGACAAAGTTTTTCTCTGGGAGAACTCATACCCAGATTTTTAGTCATTTATACCCTGCTATTAATTCTGAATATAACACTATTACATAAAAATGTATTATCATTTTAAAAGCCATTTGGAGAAATGCTGCAACTAAGACTATTGTTACAAAGTTCATCAATGGATAGGATTTGCTCATTTTTAAAAGACATTGTACAGTACTTTGTTCAAAATTGGCCAATCAAGGAAATAAATCCACAAACGACTCGCAAGTTCTCCATCTTAAGAAGAATTGTTCCCTGTTTTTGTTAATGTTCAAAATAACACTGTCATCTAGGTCAGTTAACATTTATTTTATCATATCTGAATGAAATAAATAGCTGGAATTGTTGATATTAATCCTTTTTAGCAGACCCTGAAATATTTGAAAAATAAAAGTGATGTTTAGTTGTTTTATACGATATACAGTAAATTATAGAATAAAAGTAATGTTTAGTTGTTTTATACGATATAAAGTAAGTTGGGGCAGTTTATGCATTATAAACCACAAAACAGTTTATAACATTTGCGTATATAACAAATAAGAATTACTTTCATTCCTTATCATTTAATTTAGTAAACCACATTTGATATTATTTTATAAATAATTCTAAAGAAAATATGAATTTTATATGACGCTGACCAATATTGCCGTAGCAACAAAATGGAAACTGAACAGCCAAACGCATTATGGTGTCATTCCTATGACGTCATATAGTGGGACTAAAGGGCAACTTTATTTATACAATATGATTAAAGAATGTTGAAGTCAAATGAACCAATGAAAGAAATAAAATGTAACAAATAAAATCAAATTATTATGGGAGTAAGAAAAGCACTGAGCTCGTCACTGTTTACCTGCTGCTGTAACTTTCCTGGCCTTTCCAGTTGGCTCAGGAAAACACTATTGCCCAAGCCTGTTGGAGAGGCCCAAAACAAAGGTTGTGAGTTTGCAGGAATCCTTAGTGTTTATGTACATGTCATCTGACGACCGTAAAGAGTTCCGTTTTTAAAAACAATTTCTAGGATTGCTTTCTTATAAAGCAATGTATATATATGCAACCAAACGCAAGACAGCAGTTAAAGGCATTGGGTTGATAATAATTCTATTCCATATATCTTGAAACTCTTTCAGGCCCAGATCACTAAAAGTGCTACAATGCAGGGGTGGTGATCTAATTAATTTAAAATTTGATGAAAATTTCCTACTGCTTTTCCAATTGATCTCATGCAAATGTTCAATATAAACCACCAAAACAACCATAAATTTGTCACACATCCGTATAAAGAACAGTTACCCTTACTGGTTATGAGATATTGCTTTAGAATTTTAGGTGACTGCACGAAACATGCTGACTTAATTAATACAAATTATGAAAAAAATCCTCACATGAAATTGAATTAAAGTCCTGTAACTGAAAAATAGGGGAAAAAATTGCCAATAGCAAGCTTCTGTATAAAAATTCTATTCCAGTCCAAAGCATATACTACAGAGTCCAAGTACACAAAATACAAAAATGGCAGATGGATAGACAGATGGAGTAATATATTTACAGGCTTTCACACTGAGGATATTGCTTATTCTACTACATATCAAATCTGTCAGTATGTGTATATATTTTTCTACAATGTAGCCTTTTTGGATTTCCTACAAAATTCCATGTCCAGACAATCATTTGCATGGTGTATCTTAAAATAATGTCTACAAAGATTTCTTTTTTTACACAAAGCAGTGGAAACTAAACACCATACAGTACACAATTTAAGCTATTTAAAACAAAATAATGGATGCTCTTTCTAATAAACCAATGAAACTTTGTAACATATGAAATGATTAATGCATTTTGGTAGGATGGAATCAGAATAAACCATTTACTCCAGTGTATGATCATTGATGGAGGGCATGAAATATGAAATAAATTTCATTTTTGAAAATATACGAGGGTATGAACTGCAATGCTTTATGCCAGCATACTTCATGAAGCGTGTTAGCGCTTCATGAAAAGAGCATGCCAACATGAAGTATCACAATTCATACTCTCACATATTTTCAAAAATGAAATCTATTTCTTATATTTACATTTCACTTTCAATTCTGTCGGAATTCACAGCCGTTGAAATAGATATACCATATTTATCAAGATTCATACACATTGTTTACAACTGCATCACATTCATGAGGAAATGGCTATCATTACAATTTGTAAAAACATTAAAGGCAATGACAATGGTAATGTAAATATTAAGAGATAATGAAAGATCCAACTTGTTGACACACTACATATCATTTTGAATAAATATCTACATAAAAAGAAGGTTTGAAATTGAAACATTTCTATCTTTTAAAAGTTTTGAACAAAGAAAAATAATATGTAAATTTAGAATCAACACACATAATCTGAGAATTGATAGTGGAAGATATGAAAAGATTACAAACATGGAAGGACAGAAAACCATCCTTAATTGAAAAAATGGGGAAAAAAATTGTAGAATTTGCGACTTGAATTGTGTGGAAGATGAGATTCTTATATATAAATGAGATAGACATGACTTTTTTTTTTTAGGTTATTACTGAAAATAATAATTTAAAAAATTATATTTTAACAATTCAAGAAAATTGTCTGTGGATTATGTGTGGAAGATGAGATTCTTATATAAATGTGATAGACATGCTATCTTTTTCTTTTTTGAGAATATATTACTAAAAATAAAAAAAAAATATTTCATAGTTTAACAAATAAAAATTTCTGTGAATTATGTCTAATGAGAATTAATTATATCAAACTAGGCCATTTTTAATGAATATTTTTAAAATAAGAAATAGTGCATTAAAGAACCAAATAAATGTATAAGAGTAATAGTGTTAATACTCTAGTACAAATAAACACCTTACGTATACTAATTACATGTCTTATATTAAGCATTTATTACAGATCTACTATAATCTTCTATAGTTTTTATTGTATTTTTGTTGCTATCAATTTTGACTATCTTCTAATGTACGTTGCTCAAGAGTCCCAAATTGGTTTCAATAAATCTATTCTATTCTATATATACTTAGTTTAATACTTACTATACTTACATGCATAAAACAAACTAATGCACACTGGTCAGGCTGTGTAAACAATAATTAGGACTTTTTAAGACAATACAAAATATGACAGTCATTGATGGCTCAATGAAATGTTCTGCTTCTTCATTTACATGTATTACCAATTACTTGTTGCATTCCATGCAGGCATGTAGAACGTTGAAATTTTGTAAAAGTGAATAGTTTTGACAAGGAGGAAACCCTGATGAAATTGACAAATAGACTCAATTAGTCAAGAGTTTCATTTTGCCAATTCTCTCTTTGTAAACCCATTAAAACAACTTACATTTTTTGAAGTTCCATAACACAATAGTGCATTTCGATTCCCATCAATTATAATGAGGATCTTTGGTGTAGATGTATTCATTCTCTAATATTCCTTTGTAAATAGATGAGTTTATTTGATTCTACCAAGTACATGTACCTTTAGTGCTGTCCTTTTATCCTATTAGACATAATTTCTACCCACCCAGTTTAATCAGAGAGTTTCTTGCCTCAGGAAATTTTACCATATTACCTCATAGATAAATTATTGCAAAACAGACAACACCTTTAGATTGTTAAAGCTTTAATTATTTATAAGGGTACCTTATAAATCAAACAAACTGTCCTTGTCAGTCTGCATATTCACTTCCTCTGTTAAATCTTTTTTTTCACAACATGCCAATAATGACTAAAGTAAACTTTAAAAAAAACTAGAATGCGACTGTGTTATGATTATTTGACAGTTCATCAACAGCCAGAGGCAATATCTTCAATATAAATGCCAACTGTACATTGAAAGGTTTATTTCACATTGGGTTAAAATACTGAGAAAAGATAAAACCGTACATCTCACATACAATGTATCAAACGACTGTCACCGAGAACAAAAAAAAAGATACATGTAGCTCATATTATTTAGAGAGAGAATTTGTCAAAATTTCCTCTTGCTGAATTTTCCAGATCAGAATATCATCAAACTTTCTTGTCATCAATATAACCAATTTCATAGTCATAGAAACCATCATGGTTCAGAATCGATAAATACAATGAAATCAGATTCATTTGAACATATTGGAATATATTCTAAACAAGTAGTTTGTTCTGTTCCCTGGGAGATAACATTCAACGTATCATTCCAAGTTTAAATGTAAATACAGTCTTTTAAAGCTTTTGGGACTTCCTACACATAAACTACCCCCAGCAGCTGACCATGATTGACGACCCCCCCCCCCCCCCCCCCCCCCCCCCCCCCCCACTCTCAAATTCAATCCATGGAATTTGTATCTAAAAGATTTAATTTTTTAATTATCAACATTTAGATTGTGATATCCTAGACCCATCAATGTATATGAAGATCCAGAAAATTTTCCAGGAAGGGAGTGCTACAGCGTAGATGATATACTTCCTGCCATTGGGGAATCAACCAAAAGTGTGTGTGTGTTACAACCCTTGTAATCCCCTCAAGATCAAGCAATGCATTGTACATTCTATAATCATTGAGAAATTTGAAAGACGTAGAAAGTTTTAATGAGAAGGACTTGAGTCCTTTTTTTTTCTCACTACATATTGCTGGGCTTGATAAATTGGAGAAATACCCAGGTACCTGGGGTATTTTATAAAATCTAAACAAAACCATGGCAATACCTGGAAAAGTTGATTATTGTCTATAATTATTCAAATAAAGTGCAAAGGAAGTTTTTAAGTTGTAATGGATAGAGAAGATATTGGTTCAATATTTTTATGATGTACATGAAAAATCCATATATTTCTAGTTGACTGTGATGATTGATTTCTTCTCTTAGTACAGACAATAGTATAGATGATATACATGGACACCACAACCTGGATATTCTCCTGTAACAATTTACATCTGCATTATGTACCGTAATGCATCATTATCTAACTAATTTTGAAATGAAGGAATAATGAGTCCACAAAGTCACTGGTATAAAACAACCTCTGTGGACAAAAAGACTGAGACCCAGGCTTACTGGTTGGGAATCACAAGTCCTGAAAACCATTCTTCAGCTAAAGACTACACATGAGAAAGGCATGACTTCGGCCTCTAAAATGACATGTTTTGATGAAGACAGTATGCACAGTTTTATAATATGAGTTTTTCATAGAAAAATGCTGCTGATCCTGATATATGACATCATAAATGTTTCAATCTTCCCAGATTTTTGTTCACTTTTAATGTGAAAGTGCACATTTTTGTACAAATTTCCTTTCTGCAAACAAAGACTACATTGAAGAACATGATTTATATTGTTACAACATATGAATTTCTTAAATCTTTACAAGTCAATAGATAAAAAAGAAATCATGTTCTCCATTGTGATCATTGTTTTCAAACTTAAAGGATACAATGCATGTTTCTAAACTTTTTAATTTTTTCAGCAAAATTAATAACTCTTTTTACGCCTAAAACTATTTTAAATGTGTTTTAAATGAAATATTTTGCGTAGTTTTTGAGTTTGAAAGTGATGAAATTCAAATCTTGCGATATGCATATTTTCGTTCGCAGGTTTACACGCCATTATGTGTGATGTCATATGCGCCCTTGGGTTTGAAAACATCTATTAGCCATTTCATAAACAGATTAGATTTAATCGACAATAAACCAATTATCTCATTAACGGCTTGTAAATAATAATGCATTAAGATGTTTTGTGCCGTACTAGGGTGTACTAGTTGTTGGTAGAAAGGATTTAGACGGAGTATTTTTCAATTTTTCGAAGGAAGGTACGAGAAAAAGGACGTGGATAATGTTTTTGTTGGAACAAGAACTTTACCTTAAAAAACACACACAGTCACCTTTTCAAACACCGCTTGGACAGAGACCCTAATAAACTGCGAGAAAATGGATATATCGAAGCTATAAGCACTGGTAGGCCTATAGCATACATTCTGTTTTGCTCTTCAAATTCAATACACACTCGGATCAACTGACCTTCACCTTGTAACAACATATATCAACGATACAATGTAACTTCTACCAACTGGTAGATTTACAAACAAGAAAAAAAATTAAAGATACGAAATAATTGAACTTTTAATTATACAAATAATAGAATATTGTATTTCCTAACTTTAAATTGAATTATAAAATTATTTCCTTATTGAACTCGTAGCATCTTGAGTGCGTAAGTAGGCGTTATGAGTGCGTAAGTAGGCTATAACGCCATGCTCCCACTTCATACTTCCTAAAGACATGCAGATCACAATTCAAAAATAGTAATAAGATTGCTTTATCAAAATAAAATAATGTGATTACCACTTTAAATTTGAATATTTTTATTGATTTGTATGTGTTGTCTTTTTCTTTCTTTCCGAAATGCACGCGTGACATTAGCTTGGCATAGGGCCTAGTTGTCAACAATTTAACGTATCATAATTTGTCTAATCCAAAAATAAATAATGATTGCACTGTTTATTTTAGAAAAATAGTGCCATACAGATGTATAAAGCAATAACATCCCAAAACAGTTTGTAAACAGCGACCCATATAAACATTATTTACTCACAATATTGACGATTTCATACACGCTTTACTCGCTATATTTGGGTATTTACATCGTTATATGTGTGCACTGGTGGCGAACACATATAAAACTCGGACAATTTGTCAACATCGATTTAAATGTTGCACATGGTAAATAAATTAGGCCCCTAAAAGTTGAGTTTTTAATAATATCTCGCAGTACTTTCACAATCCGAAGGGCGCATATGACATCACTGTACCACGTGACTACCTACCTAATGAACTTGACTTTTTGAAATCGGGGCTTAGATTTAAGTCTGTATTGTGGTTAATTATCGCAAAATTTCGGCGAACGAACTATTAGAATTAATTACTATAAGCATAAAGAAGACAAAATGCATGTAATATTGTATACTTTGAAAACATGAGATGTGTCCTTTAAGTGGTGTTTTCGATGAAAAAAATTAATGGCCGACAATAAAATGCTTCATTTCTGACATCAAATTACATGAAATGGTGTGAATACAGTTGTAAATATCAACATGCTTTCATAAATTATAGTTTGATAAAAACAATAATTTCCAATTTTCAAAGATTTCATAACAAGAAATTTCACGTATTAGGCCCTTATCATACAGATCTTTTAACGTTAATTTGGATATTAGATATTAAAGAATTAATCATCAAATTAGTAAACTTAATTGAAAGGTAACTATTGTATCCATATATAAAGTCTAAGAAACATTGCATGTACTTGTATATTTAAGTTAGAAACCAACTGTATTAGGAATGATAGGAGTTGTCTTCCTTGTTAAAGAGTACCAGATGCTTGTAAAAACAAGGCCATACATTGCTATTTTATTTAGCATAATAAGCCATGCTAAACATGCACAGGTTCAGTATGGACACAGGAGGAGGTCCAGTGACTAGCTACACTAGAGCTAAGAGAGTTAATTATAAAGACAGACAACAATGCACTATAGAAATAATGCTTAGAAATTAACAGTACTGGAGAAAAGAATAGTATCCAAAAAGATACGTAATTCAAATGAACTTCTAGTTCAATGAAATATTTTAACTAAAAAGAACTCTACATCCAAGAGATGTCTTGAAAATAAATAAATAAATGTTTGAGATGCTCACTTTCACTATGACACAGTTTATACACGTGATGACATGGTAATGGTGAAGTAATGTGCACCTAGTTACACTTCTTTGTGAAACAGAAAACATCCAGACAGTGGAAATTGACACAGACATTAAATCTTTAACATAGAACTCACAAGAGGTACAGGTGGACAATTCTGGTATCCAGCAAGCCAAAAAGAAAGGTTTATTGCATATTTCATTTAATATATGCATACTTAACATTTTCTAAAATATGAAGTTTTACAAATAAGAATTTATACTTGTAATCTTTAAATATACAGTATAATCTATATCCAAACTTTCTTTCAAATGTTAGTGCATGTATATGATATATTGTAGACGTACTCATTTCCACAGGGTAAAGATTCCATGGATTGACAATTTCCATTTTATCTGCAGGTAAGAAAGTCCACAGATTTGAATGCCGGCATGAAACCACAGTTTGCTTTTAGAAATAAAAATAAGATGTGTTTGTGAAACACTGATGCTCACTTATGGCAAGAAAGTAATTTTGGTACCAAAGGAAACGTCTTGTCACAAGGAATACACATGTGAAATATGAAAGCCATATCACGAACCATTCTTAAGTGATGGCGTAAGTTAAAATTTCCGAAAGTATATCAAACTCCAAGGTCAAGGCCACAAACTTATGTACCAAAAGAAAGGTCTCATAACAAGAAATACATATGAAATATGAAAGCCCTATCACCATCCTATCAAAAGACATGGACAGTGTAAAAGATTTTACAGACAGACAAACAAACAGATGGACAGACCAAAAACTAATCTATAATTATACCCCTGAGCATTTTTGGATGCTTGAATAAGTGAAGAGATAAGCATTATCCTTAAATGTTTTAATCTCTTAATTGGAATTGTGTATACCAGTACTTACCATTTAATTGATGCACAAAATGAAGTTTCTATTGCATATCCTTACACTGTATGTTGAAAATGATGTGGAAGTTAAAATCGTTTATTTACCAGTAACTGATATACAAAGTAAATTGTTTTCATTGTATAGTCTATTGTTTATGTTCAGTGCCAAAGAAATAATGACTATACAAGTGTGTGACATGCTTGGGGTAACTGATCACTGTTTGATAGTCATCATAAAATGACCAGATGACAAAGAAAACACAAATTGTGTATACAAGTGTAACAGAAAGGGAGAAAATGCAATGGACCAGACCGAGGTTCAAACCCAGGTCCCCAGAATCCTCGAGTCAGCTATCTGGCCACCGGCGATCGAACCCGGTTGACTGCTACATTCTTCACTCCTTAAATTGTTTTCAGCCTTGAAGACACAACCCACATTCTTTTGCCCCTGGCAGGACTTTCACCTGCAAGTCCAAGGGTGGTCAACGGCACCAAATGTAATAGGAAGGGAGAAAATGCAACAGACCAGACCAGGATTCGAACCCTGACCCTTTAAATCTCTAATCAAGTGATCTATTAACTGAGATATCTGGCCACCAGCCATCGGACCCAGCTGACCGTTACACAGGTAAAGAATTATAATGTGAATTCTGATTAAAGTATTATCGAATAAAATGAAATTAAAAGAGAATTCAAGTGTCTATTTTGACTTATCATTAATATGACAATAAAATTCACTGTGCCTGATTAATCATCAATACGCTACTTGTAAATATAACTTTTTCTATGAAAAAATTAATAAATTCAAAGTACACTGGTATAAATTCTGCGGATTTCCTGTAACTGTGGACTTGAATTTTTACCACGTGGAAATAACTACATCTACAGTGCATATTTATCATCTCAACACCTATCATTAAAATTTTAAAAAACCCATAAGTTATATTGTATGTTGTGTTAATATACAGAAAAGATCAAGTTTTCTTGAATACTAGCCTTTTAAATGAGTAAAGAACATTTTATACTAAAGACATAAAATTCCTATGAGGAAATCCATAGCCTGCATCACTGTCTGTTAATAATAATACAAAGACCAATTGATATAAAGCTTCTTATCACAAAACAAGAAAGTTCTTACCCCAGGCCTGGGCAGTGACAGGTATACAGGTTTCTCTCCCCTTCCTTGACATACATCATTGATCTCCTTGACCATGATGGATAGGTCATTAATCTGTGTCTCCCAAGAATCAGCAAACATGTCCAGATTCTCCTGGGCAATCTTACTGTTAGGGTATTGAGATAGGGACTGGGCGGACATGAGAGTCTAAAAGCAAAGCCAAAAGCACAGATTTTTTTTTCTTACTGTCCAAGCATGATTATGATGTACTGACATCAAATTGCAAAATGAATGTCATCCACTTCAAACTTAAAACAAATTTGCCAGCTGAAAGCAGTATCTCTGCCTCATCCATTAATCTAAATTAAAAATTAGCATTTCAACACTAACACTGTGACCTTGAAATTTACCACTATTCTCAATTTTATTTCCAAAATCATGTGTGCCAATCATGAAGACACTGATTTAATAGATCTGCATATGAAAGATATCGTCTGGAGACCCACTTTTAAGGTTTGCTGTTGTTAATTCAACCTTTTATGACCTTGGAAAACCTACATCCAATTTTTCGAGTAATCTAAAATTCAAAGTACATGAATTTTTTTCTGAGAGGAAAATAATCTAGAAACAAGTGTACGACAACCAGACAGATAACAAAAGATAAATTCATTACACACAGCAATTACTAAGCAGGTACGAATAAAAATTCTAGATCTCCAATACTTACAAGTGGCCCCAAGTTCTTCAGCACAAACTCATTGTGTTCTGCTGCAATAACCAGCTGTTCATTTGTTGCTATATGATGAAATAACTTGCAGACCTATTAAATATAGAATATACATTCAACAATATTAAGGCCAGAGTTTTTTTATTTTCTGTTTAACGGGAAGCGCCGACCCAATTTTATGAAAATACCGAAAAAAAATAAAAGAGACCAAACTCACTTTTATTTTTGAAATTCCCGCCGACTGTGCTGTTTATCGATGTTTCGAAATAAAATCGGGATCGTTGTACATCATTTTTTATTATAAATTATGTGAACGCTTGTCTATTGGGAAACTTCGTCAAATCATTTACAAGCATCTTACTGATGGCGACTGTGTAACTAGCATTGACACTTGCGCGAGAATGGAGGGCCACATGTACATTAAGATCGAAATTAAATGCATCGATTCATCCATTTGCCGAAGCAAAATTGTCAAGGCAAAACTAAGCGACAGTGTGGGTCACGTAATATCAGATCTACTGGAAGAATCCGACGGAACAGCTCTTCAGATATCAAGAATCGAAAGTGAGGGTACAGACCTCGAACCAAAGACACCTGTTAATGTCTTAAAAGATTTCGGGTAAGTCTTTCAGTAGTCTTTAGTAAACTTTATATTATAAGAGGACGATGTTTAACAGTAATTTGCTGTAATTTACTCATCTCGATGATAATTTTCAAATCTGTAGAAAAGTTAATATTCGTTCATCAGCTGAAGTATAAAGCTTAAAAGAATGGATATTACATTCCGAGCTGTTAAACAGATGTCCCAGAAATTTATGTTGATTGAACAATATTTTAGATACAAATCTTTGTCAGCATGGGTAATTAAACTGGACCAGGACACTAACAATAACAAAACTCCCCAAGAAAAGAACATTTTTGATGTTTTGATGTCAGCAAGCAGAAGTTATGTACATTATCCTGCACAAAGGTACATATATTTCACTAGAAATTTATTTTCAATATGTATTTGAAATTGTGGATAAAAAAAATCAGGTCTTGACAGAATGTTCCATATCTTGTTGTAGAAAAGAAACCACTTCAAGGGATAGGTTGTACAATGATGTTATCTCAATACTAAAGAATCACAGCATTGGGTTTACCAGCCACCAAGTAAGTGGTGTAGGCAACCACATAGTTTCTACAATAACTCAGGCACTGTGGTACCTAGATCCACACCATGAGAAATTCCAGAAAAGAGGCCTCCAAATGCCCAAACTCTTCAAAGAGATGTGTGGGTACCGTGATCTTAAAGTGCAACATAAGAAAATTCCACAGGTATTTACAAAATCAAACAGACACACTAATGAATATGTGTTTTATTTGTAATACATTATAAAAATACTCTTATTATTTACATGTATATCAATTTATTTTCAGGTTATTTCTAGTGACCTAAGGAAAAATATTGAAAACTTGTCATCACTTCTGACAATACCATGGACAATGAATCCAAATAAATGATAAACAAAATTTTACTGTGTGATTGATTTTCATTTTTATCATTTTATTAAAAAAAAAACAAAAACCTCTTTTTGTGAATTTTATTTTTTTTATTGTCTCGACTCAACATATTTTTAGCTTTTTTTAAAAATTTTATTTCGCCCCCTCAACTCAATATTTTTGGAAAAATTCCCGTTAAACAGAAAATAAAAAAACTCTGGCCTAAGTGGAATGGATGTATAATCATCACGAGACACAAAAATTACATTGCTCCTATTTAGAGGCATTCCAAAAGATCTACAAATACAAGTTTTCTCAAAAGCCATTTCTTTGATAATATCTACACTGCTATACATGTATGATATACATGTACTGCAAGTGGTGCTAATATTAATTACAACTGTCCTTTCAGGACTAATACCCCCCCCCCCCCCCCCCCCCCACACACACACACACAGGACACACTATATAATGGATAAAACATACTTCCTCAGATCAAACCAGAAGTTGTCTAATCAAATGGTCATCTACTAGGATATTATTTTTTAAATTGAAAATGTTGCTTTAAAAACAAGAGGCCCATGGGACACATTGCTCACCTGAGTCATCTTGGCCCTGCTGATGTTCAGCTATTGAGATTTTTTAAATTTTATTTCAATCTTTATTCCCATGAAAAATTGCGACCCCACATTGTGGTCCCATCTTAACCCAAGGGGTCACGACATAACCGAAGTTGAATTCAAACAACATGGGTATGCCTCCGCACCAAAATGACTGACAAAACCTTGCTATTCTGGAGAAGATCAAGGCCAAAGGGTTATACATCATGGTATGAAATGGAATTTGTCATAAGAAATCAATCTACAAAATATGAATGCCCTACCTTAAATACATGTATTTAAGGAGATATTTAATAGGTTGGATTTTCTTAAAAGTAGGTCCAACTACAAGGTCAAGGTCATAAAGTGAGAAACTTTAGTAATGAACACAAGAGGCCCATAGGCCCAACGCTCACCTGGGTCACCTTGGCCCATATTCAAAGATTTTTTCCTATATATTGCAAATAAAACTTTGATCCCTATTGTGGCCCCAACCTACCCCCTGAGGCCATGATTTTTACAAACTTGAATCTGCACTATGTCAAGAAGCTTTCATGTAAATGTAAACTTTTTTGGCCCAATGGTTGAATTGAAAACTTGTATATGAACTTGTATCAATGGGTTACAAGTGAAGTTTGAATTTAGGCTTTCTTAACCTATTGTCTGGAGTCTGTCCATAAACCTTTCACATTTTTATCACCATCTCCAGATTCACTGGGCTAATTTCAGTGAAACTTGGTATAAATCATCCTTGGGTAAAGAAGATGCAAGTTTGTTGAAATAAAGGGCCATGTCCCCTTCAAAGGGGAGATAATCACGAAAATGCAAAAATAGGGTGGGGCCATTTTAAAATCTTCTCAAGAACAGCTGTTGGGATAGCCATAATAAGTCTGGAAAACTGTCAATGCACAGACCCATGGCAACACACATGCATGGATGCATGGGTTGATCACTATAGGGGCTCCTACCTACTGGAGGGCCCTAATAAAATAAATCATATTCCTCACAAGATGTAGTATATATGCAAACATTGAGTAACAACAAGAGCTCCGTAAACTGGGGCATCCCCTGGCAATGTAGGCCATTAGTAAAAATTTTTCTATGAAGTCCCATAGTAACCTTGACCCTAACATCAATAGGGTTAATAAAGGTCAATGACGTGAAGTAATTCAACTGAGCAAAAAATGTGGCCTGCAGAGTGTCTACAAGTTCAGTGTTACACACACACTCACACACACACACACACACACACTCCTGTTACTATATCCCCTCTCAAAATGCATTGCAAGGGTAAAACAATAACTAACAGTAAACATTCTATACCTCCTCTAGCTGTTGCATGTGTTCCTCAAACTTGATAGTCATTTCTGTGACCCTCTGTTGGTCTCCACTGCTTCCGGCTGCTTTTAAATGCTTCAGAATCTCATGGTCTTCATTTGCTTTAAAGAGCTCAGAGGCTTGGTCCATGGCAGTGTCTTGGAGCTAGAAAAAGTCAACAAAAACACATAAGCAACACACAAACACTGTTAAGGGCTTAACTGATATATCGATATTTTGATACCAATTATATATTGCATTCTGGGATTCTATGATGTAAAAGAAGATGCAGTGCGCAGGCCAATAAAAAGTTGCAGCAGAAGAGATGTAGTAGGTGTAAACTAGTAGCATTTTACTCGTTACTTTAAGGAATTATTTAGTATATATTTGAATGATATTTTATCAACAAATGATCAACTTTCTGCACTTTTCAGAATACTGTGAATACTTTCCCAGGTTAAGCAAGCCTTTGTATAAAGCAAACATTTGTATTGGTGCACTTGTAAAATATGTGGAGCATGTGGTGTGAAGTGAGGGAGGTTTACACAAAATAACATAATCAAATTAACAATAACTAATCTGTCTGAGTTATTAATGGAAGAAAAGAGTGCGAGGTAATATGATGAAGGACAAGAGCAAAGAGAGGTAACTTCACTGGGACCAAAAAAAAAAATATGTATCTTATTTTTCTAATAAAGTGTTTGGATTATGCTCCTGATTAATATCTTTGTGTATCATTCAATGTAATATTGTATCAATTCTTTTAAAGCAATACACAGCCCTAAAACACTGAGAATAAAATAAAGTAACATGAGGCCCATGAGCCACATCGCTCATCTGAGTCACCTTGGCTCATATTTAAAGATTTTTCCTACTCATTTGCATGTAAAGTTTTAATCCCTATTGTGGCCCCAACCTAACCCGGGGACCATGATTTTTACAAACTTGAATCTGCACTCTGTTGGGAAGCTTTCATGTAAATGTAAACTTTTCTGGCCAAGTGGTTCTTGAGAAGAAGATTTTTAAAGATTTTACCTTTATATTTGTATGTATTGTGGCCCCACCCTACTCCCGGGGGCCGTGATGTTATTAAACTTGAATCTGCACTATGTCAGGAAGCTTCATATAAATGTAAACTACTCCGGCCCAATGGTTCTTGAGAAGAAGATTTTTGAAGATTTCCCCTTTATATTTGTGTGTAAAACTTTCATCCCCTATTATAGCCCCACTCTACTCCCAGGGGCCATGATTTTTTATAAACTTTTCTGGCTTAGTGGTTCTTGAGAAGAAGATTTTTAAAGATTTTCCCTATATATTCCCATGTAAATCTTTGATCCCCTATTGTGGCCCCACCCTACCCTGGGAAGTCATGATTTTAACAAACTTGAATCTGCACTATGTCAGGAAGCTTTCAAGTAAATATAAACTTTTCTGGTCCAGTGGTTCTTTAGAACAGGGGTTTTAAAGACCATCTTTATATATTCGCAAGTAAAACTTTGATCCCCTATTGTGGCCCAATCCTACCCCAGGGGACCATGATTTGAATAAACTTGAATCTGACTGTACAATGTCAGGAAGCCTTCATGTAAATTTGTTATTTCCTGGCCCAGTGGTTCTTGAGAAGAAGATTTTCAAAGATTTTCCCTACATACAGTAAAATATCTGTATCTCGAATATGGTTTATCTCGAATACCCCGCTTGAGTCGAAGTCGACCGCCGGTCCCGGCCGTTTTCCCTATATAAATGATTAGAATAGACTTCTGATATTTCAAACACGGTAGTCTCAAATACTCTGCCTATGTCGAAGTATTTTCAAGGTCCCATGCCCTAAATTCACCTGGTTTATCTCAAAGTGCAGTCAATTTTTCTGCTCTGCTTACCATACCTGGCGTCGTTAAGTCACACATTCACACCCGCGGCTACATCAATTATAATTAATGACCGCTAATCCATGTTCACCTTTTTGGAGTAGACCCAGGTCGCAATAAATGGTTCAACAGCTTGGGTGATTAGTGAAGCCTTCCAACATTACGGCTAAAGTTCACCGCCAATTATGAACTAACACGCCCGACTCCAAAGAGGGTGTTTTGAATGATACATGCTATATCATTAACATGTGGGTTAGATAAAGGCACAAAATTGCCGAAGTATGCTTGAAGGTAATGCTCATGATAACGATAATGCATTTAATATAAATACACGCTTCATCATTAAAAATAGAACAGAGAAAACACGAAAATTTATTTAATAAAAATATAAAAGTTTTGGCCGATGTAGCATTACGTTGTGTGACGACACAATTGAATCTGTTTGTAATACAATTGCGAAATGCAACAGAAACTCTCATTGGTCCATATGTATAAGTCTGCCCAAATTCCCTTATACGGGAGTAGTCGGTGACGGCCAGATGGAAACAAACTTCAAAGGAAGAAAGAGAAAAAGTTGTATTGTGTTGTTGTCTCATAAATTTAATATTAAAAAATTCCTAACATATTTTCCTATAAATACTTGTGTCCAAACATACCTTCAAATATTTATTGAAGCCCCATACCATCCAATGACTCACAGCTTTTGATGATTTCGTTCGTTGACATAGCGTTGTTAGGTAGCCAGTCAATTTGAATCCCGGTTCATTTCCTTACTGGCACAATAGCGTCTAGATGTGAACTAATACCCCACAAATATTTTAAATAATATATCATCCCAGTTCCATTAAACGATAATTATTCAAATAGCTAAACTCACGGCAATGCAGCTTTCATTAGTCTGGGCCGGTCTCCATCTCTGCCACACGAGTGTTAAGGACCATAATGGGCTTATGTAGCATTTTTGTTAATCAAGAGCTTATTTTACCTTTACAAAAACTATATTTTTTAATTTCTATTAATTATTCGTGTTGATAATAAATGAAGAGCGAATACATAACTTACAACCAATTTTATGAATAGATACCAATAGCAACAGAGTTCGAATTGACCCGGCTACCTAACATGGTCACGTCAACAAACGAAATCGTTTGAAGCTGCAAGTTTTTGGGTCGTGTGTGGCTTCAATGAATATTTGAAGGTATGTTTGGACACAAGTATAGAAGGAAAATATGTTAAGATTTTTAGCCGAGTTGCAACGAAGTTGAACTCGGCTACTGGTCTGGTGATGCGGGCAAGCGGATGGGTGGGCAGTTGGGCGTCAACAATTGGTTTCCGGATGATAACTCGGAAAGTTTACAATCTAATCAAATGAAACTTTGATATATTATTGGGTACCAGGTAAGGAAGACCCCTATTGACCCCTATTGGTCAAAGGTCAAAGTGACCGAAAATAGAATGAAAATTTCAGGAAAATTTGGTTTCCAGATGATAACTCAGAAAGTTTATATCCGAATCAAATGAAACTTTAAGATATTGTTGGGTACCAGATAAGGAAGACCCCTATTGGTTTTGGAGAAAAAACGTCAAAGGTCAAGGTCACAGTGACCGAATATAGAATGAAAATTTCAGAAAAATTTGGTTTCCGGATGATAACTCGGAA
Source organism: Ostrea edulis (assembly GCF_947568905.1). Classification (NCBI taxonomy): domain Eukaryota; kingdom Metazoa; phylum Mollusca; class Bivalvia; order Ostreida; family Ostreidae; genus Ostrea; species Ostrea edulis. The sequence continues at coordinate 103,296,910 of NC_079165.1, forward strand.
AGTTTAAATCCAAATCAAATGAAACTTTGATATATTGTTGGGTACCAGGTAAGGAAGACCCCTATTGGTTTTGGAGAAAAAACGTCAAAGGTCAAGGTCAAAGTGACCGAATATAGAATGAAAATTTCAGAAATATTTGGTTTCCAGATGATAACTCAGAAAGTTTAAATCCGAATCCAATAATACTTAAAGATATTGTTATGTACCAGGTAAGGAAGACCCCTATTGATTTTGGAGAAAATAGGTCAAAGGTCAAGGTCACAGTGCCCGAAAATAGATTTAAAATTCCAAAAAATTTTGGTTTCTGGAGGATAACTCGAAATTTTTTAATTTGAATCAAATGAAACTTGGATATATTGTTGGATACCAGCAAAGTAAGGCCCCTATTGATTTTGGAGAAAAAAGGTCAATGATCAAGGTCACAGTGACCGAAAATAGATTGAAAACTTCAGTTAATATGGTTTCTGGACAGTAACTCGAAAAGTTTTAAACTGAACTTAGTTCTTCACAATTATAAATATGCCACATCATTCCTGACTTTGCAATGTATCCCATGCAACTCGGCTCATGCACCACTGGGTGCATATATTGATTTTTTTATATTGAATTTATGAGACAGCAACACAAGAATACACCGATATCAGGCCTCAACCGTGCGCAGCTTTTTGTGTCCCGTAAATCAAATGTTTTTATAAGAGGTGGATCTGTAGCTCTCTGTTCCGTCACAATATTTTTTTTCAGAGAGCTACAGTTCTCCAGCTAGTAATTTTCTAGTCCGTCCATCTTATCTGATCACCTGAATCCGCTCGAGAAAGTGGGTGGGCTGTAATCCGCCAATGAAAACACTTGTTGTATTACATCAAACATGTCATTCAAACTGTTCAATCGTCTTATTCAATTGTGTCGTCACACAACACAATACTATATCAGGTAAAGCGTTCTAATTCAAAGGTGAATTGCGATAAAAACTCGTCTTTTTTGTTTCCTACGTGATAGGTTCTTTCACTACAACACAATAGCTACATCTCAGTTGACCCAGGACATCAGTAAACTTAATGTAAGCATACAGGCACGATCATCTTAATTTTGGAACACACTGTGAATTCAATTGGATGTTTATATATATTTAAAAAACCAAAATGTTTGTGTCTTTGAAATTCCACAATATTAATTTATAAACTTGTATTAAACTGTAAGAAACGGCAACAGGGTTGTTATTTATAATGCAAATCCCATACTATGCATCAAATATCCTCCTTCAAAAAAATATATTCAAGATCGATTTTGGATATCTCAAACCCCCGGATATCTCAAAGTTTTTTCGAGCTCCCTCGGACTTCGAAATAGAGATATTTTACTGTATTTGCATGTAAATCTTTGATCCCCTATTGTGGCCCCACCCTACCCCCAGGGGACCATGGTTATAACAAACTTGAATCTGCACCATGTCAGGAAGTTAAATACGAATTCCAGCTCTTCTGGCAAAGTGACTCTTGAGAAGAAGATTTTTAAATGACCCCATCCTATGTTTGAGATTATCTCCCCTTTGAAAGGGGCATGGCCCTTGAATTGAACACACTTGAAAGCCCTTCACCCAAGGATGCTTTTTGTCAAGTTTGGTTGAAATTGGCCCAGTGGTTCTAGAGAAGAAGTCAAAAATGTGAAAAGTAAACAGACGGACAGACAACAGAGAAAAGGTGATCAGAAAAGCTCAGGTGATCTAAAATCAGATAAAAATATTTCTCCTCCCTGCTTTTACATACAAGTGTATACCTGTTTGTTTAAAGATTTAGCAGCTGTCAGGGTCCTCAGTATGGCCGTTTCCATTTCTGGGCTGAGATTTGTGGAATTTCTCTGGCTCTAAAACACAAAGTTGCAATAAATGTCAATGTTGCGAGCATATAACCTAATAAAGTGGACGCTTGTTTATCTGGACACTTTAATTCCCAATCAATATACCGGGTAAGTGAAGAATCCAGATATCTAAATTGCCTTGGTTTCTGCTATTTACATGTATATGGCCTTTCATACCAATGACAATAAAGAAGAACATCTAGCAGTATATATTTTACTGATAACATTTAACCTACTGATATGGAAAATCATTTGCTCTTGGCAATACAGTAATGCAATGCAAAGCATGTCAGAGCAATGAGACTATCATGCATAAATTACCAAAATGACCTATAATTAACCTCACAAAGAATATTTGATAACAGGTCACAGTTCATCATCATTTTTATTTTAATAACAGCCAGGCTGGCCACTGTTTTTACAACAATTAACATCCACTTAAGGGGAGGGAGGGGGGGGGGGGGGTGGCTGACCAGAGTTCAGAGTTGACAGACCAATTGAAAATTACCAACCACACAAAATAAACCAAAATATTATGGAAAAACGCATTTTGTGGAATAAAAAGACCATCTGGATCAGGAACACGGAATTCTGGATAAGTGAGAAATAAAATAGCATTAAAAATATCTGTCAAATAAAACAAGAGGTACTGTGAGCAATGCTCACTAAGAATACCCCCCGCTTACCCCAATCTCCCAGTTGGTAATAGGTATAAACTACCTCTTTTCTGAGTGTAAAAAACAAATGGCATGACAAACCTTGGGTATTCTCGTTTGTAGGGAGAAATGGATTATCTAGGAACACAGCATCTCTATGCGATGAAAAAAGCAGTTAAAGAATTTAAATGGAAACCATATTGCTACTTCGATGTCCAGTGCACGTGACCTTTGACCTTTTGACCCCAAAATCGATAGGGAACATCTTCATCCCATGGGTAGTCCATATGTATGATATGGTGACTGTAGGTGGAAAGGATAACGCTTTAGAGCCCGGAAACCATATTGCTACTTCGATGTCCAGCACGCTTGACCTTTGACCTTTTGACCCCAAAATCGATAGGGAACATCTTCATCCCATGGGTAGTCCATATGTATGATATGGTGACTGTAGGTGGAAAGGATAACGCTTTAGAGCCCGGAAACCATATTGCTACTTCGATGTCCAGTGCACTTGACCTTTGACCTTTTGATCCCAAAATCGATAGGGAACATCTTCATCCCATGGGTAGTCCATATATATGATATGGTGACGGTAGGTGGAAAGGATAATGCTTTAGAGCCCGGAAACCATTGCATCTACAGACGGACGGACGGACAGACAGACGGACAACCCGATTCCAGTATACCCCCCCCCCCCACAACTTGTTGCGGGGGGTATAATTAACATCCAGAAGCTGAAGCATCTGGATATCTGGGATCCAGATATACAAAAGTTCACTTTAGTATTAATACAAGATACATCATCAAAGTGTGAGAATAAGGCGATAAAGAGCAGCAAATATATGTATTACAAATGATTATCAAGAGCATGTCCCAAGCATACATTAATGTACAGTGTTTTTCCCTGTTGTATGGGAATGGTACCTGTACCCATACAATTGGGAAAATTAGCATTAAATTAGAATAATTTGGGAATTTTCTATCATATCAACAAATAATGTTTACTTTAAAAATAACACTGCATGAATAAGCCACATTAAAAAGAATATACAAGCATTCATTGTTTACTATTTTACAAACATGAACCATTTTATTGACCTCTACTTTCCATGAAAGAGGAAGTGAAGAAATTAGTCAACTTGTATGATGTTTAATACAAAGCAAATTATGAGCAACAGATTATGATGTCATAGTGGTTTGTTGTTGGGCATTTTTTAGCATCAAAATATGGGAAAAATCAATAGTATTTGGCATTGGGAATGATACTATTTATCAGTACCAATTGTAATTTTAAAAAAAAATGCTGATGCACTTCAGTGACTTCACATAAGCAAAATAAACTTTCCGATTACAAATGTTCTAACAAACTTTCACTGACCAAGTGCAATATTAAGTTCTACATACCCTAGACGTTCTGAGTAAAGCACTCAATTCCGACTTGAGCCTGTCACACATTTGTATGATGGATTCCCTGTGTTGGTGAGAGGTGTAGGCAGAGTCTGTGAAATCCTGCATGGTTTCCACCAGTAAGTCTAAGGCACCACTCAACCTCTCCTTACAACTAGGGGTAATCCCCGTTATACGAGTCATCTCAACTTGATCCTATGAATAGATAAGAATTCCATTCAAAATAATCATTAAAATATCAATCCATTGGTGAACAATTTGAAAAATATCACCTTCATAATGTGTCCCAAGTAGAGCAACCATTTCAAAAATTCTTAGGAAGACTTTGTGATTACAAAGTCACAAAAGATGCATTCCACAGTGATAGTATAGCTTTGTATAATCAAATCCATTATTCATCAACATTGGTGTCATACAATAAATTACATTCATGATTTTTGTTAAGCAGTCCACGTTATAATTCATACACATTCTTTTAAGTAAATTCCTTTTAGAATCAATAATAACCTCAAACTCTTTGAAGGCTTTACAAGCAGAGTGTTTATTATCTAGGCCTATTCCAGAGTCACCATTAAGGACTGGTGATACATTTCCATTTGACTGGTTCCCGCCCTCATCATTGACAATGTGATGAATCATACCAAGGGCCCCTTTCATCAGTTTGAACACTCCTTCCCTGTTCTGTTTGGCTGTCTCACAGTCTGGGTGTCTTAAACAAACCTACAAATTGTAGATTGCATACATACATGAACATGTATAATATACAGACAGCTGTTTTTGGCTTTTGTAAATCTCTAAAAGACTAATAAGTTTTATTTGATTTTATTTCATAAAAGATATCCTGTCCAATAGTTTCACATTATTTGTATTTTATTTTTGTGGTCATTTGGAGTACAGGACATGGAAAGTGATGTAATTTCTAAATTTTACTCAAAAATGCCTATTTTTGTGATTTTTTTTCTCTCTCCAAAAACACAGCAGTTTTGAACAAACAATTTCTGTCCCCTAAGTGTACATGTACTAGAAAGATTGATTGATTGTATAATGTTCAACGTCTTGCTTGAGAATATTTCACTCATATGGAGACATCACCAATGCCGGTGAAGGGCTGCAAAATTTAGGCCAATGCTTGGCGCTTATGGCCTTTGAGTAGGGAGGGATCTTTAGTATGCCACACCTGTGAAACGGGTTTTTTACGGTTTCATCTGAAGGACCACCCCATTTAGTCAACTTTTATGACTAGCAAGGGATACTGAGAACCTATTCTAACCCAAATCCCAACAGGAAGTACTAGAAAGATAAATCTATAGTATAAACTAGAAAGATCAATCTATAGTATAAACATGGAGTTCATCCAAACCTTTCAATGATAACTGCTGAAAAATTTATATTTCTATGTCGGAATGCTGGAGTTGCAGAAAGATGCCATCTATCTGATGTCATAATTGTAAATCAAGTTATTTTGGCCAAATTGAGAATAAGAAGTTTCATTGGGATTTTCGCATGAAGCAAATTTACTTTTGAAACAATAGTACATGTAGTTCTTTCTTATAAGCATTTCTTAAAATACCTACATGTATATTCATAAAAAGAATGCCCATTTCTATTGAGAAATGTATCGTTTATCATTTACTTACCTTACAAGAGGGTAGCAACATCATAGTGGATTTTTCCAGCACTGCACGGGCTGCTCCCATTTGTGCCCTGTGTTTATCACTCTTTAGATCCTAAAAGTCAAGTGATCCACAAATATAAGGCATTTGTGACTAATAATCTATATTTAAATGCCTTTATGCATATATGCAAAAGTGTAATGTATATGTTCAAAACAGAATCCTTGAAAAACAAGATATGTTTGTTAAATACAGTTCCTGAAACGTTCTTCTTTCCCACTTGAACGGTGAGTGAACAGTGAATGCACGGTGAGCGAACGGTGAACGAACGCAGAGCGAACGGTGAACAAACGCAGAGTGAACGGTGAACATAATTTGGTGAACGGTGAGCGAACGCAGAGCGCAAAGTGAACGGTGAACGAACGCTGAACGCAAAATGGTCTATTTACTCGGAATGTTTTGGATTTTTCCCTGGGATTTTACTTATTTCATAAGCAAGTAATAAAATACATGTACATGTATATTTCATCAATTAATAAAAAATGAAATAAACCGGACAGCGTATTTTACAGTTCTGGATATATTCAATGTAATATATTTTTGTACAAGTACCGAGTATACATCACATGTATATATTTCATGAAATTATCGCAAATTGTACATTAATACACGCAACAGTCATACACAAACAAAAGCAAATTTCATATGTACATTGCGTATACGTGTACCATTACATGTACAGATACATTTAATGCATGGGTATAATATATATACAATGCATGTGAAAAGGAAAACACTATAGTCTACATGCGTAGTGACATCCAGAATTTACAGGTGTTCATGTATGGCTTCAAACTTTACGAGCTCGATCCTTTGGGATACCTATAATTAACAAACACCCCCAAAAGGAGTCAAGATAGGTGCAGTAAACAAACAATACGAACGGTATACCCTGTGTCAACACCTTAACACTCCTAACAATATTAAATATTCCTACTTAAATTTTGCGTCATTCATTTGTCACAGCTACATCGACCCGAGGAAATAATCCTAGAATTGATGCACATGTAAGTACAAACTTACTATTTTTATTATTTATGTGACCATAGATTGCAGTCAGATTGTGCAATATTTATATATATTTGATGTAGATAAAACTGTTTATTGTACTGAACTACCCTTAGAATGTTTAAAGGCTAATGTAGGAACGTACAAGATAAACAATTACATCTTTGCATTAAAGACAAATGTTACAAAAGTTTCAATTTGGCAAGAGTACTAAAGATCAGTTTATTGACAATGTCTTTCATAAATATAGGCGTAAAATTAGCTACATCAGTTTGACATTCTGACACGCACATACGGTACAATGTACATTATGTAGCATCGTTTGTTTTTATTTTTCAAAGTTGCGGGGGGGGGGGGGGGGGGGGGGGGGGGGTGGGGGTGGGGGGGGTGTGTGTGTGACTTGTTTAAAACTCTTGTCAAGCAATGCAAAATAATTATAATAATTTGTGATTTTGCCCGAACTTGTAAATGCTAAATATTGAACACAGGGGTTCTCATTACCTGAAACTGCCTTATTTTTTGTACTTGGGTTAAATTCATAATGACAAGTTCTAACATGTATATTCGTCTCTCATTTAGAAGTTTTTTGGGGTTTTTTAACAAAAGCTCAAATGAACTTTTCGGCATTCACAGTGTGTAATCCTGACATTTTGTACTTCAAAATTAAATTTCTGATATAGTAAGAAAGTCTCCTTCCACTCTTACGCACATGTTCAATTTTCATTTTCGCCTTGCTATCAAGATTGGTCCTTTCACTTTGGTGTTCTGAATGACAATGAAAAGACTGAACGATGAACGAACGGTGAGTGCACGGTGAACGCTTTGTGAACGGTGAACGAACAGTGAACGCATGCTGAACGCAAAACTGTGAACGGAGAGCGCACGGTGAACGAACAGTGAACGCACGGTGAGCGAACGGAAAAATGGTAAAGTAGAACGTTTCAGGGACTGTACCTACTGCATAAGTCAACCTGTGTTGAAGTCAGTGACCATTTTTTTGGAGAATTTTTTAGGAATTTGACACTGACTCTTTTATAAGCTGAACTGAATTTTTTCCATCAGATTGTTTATCCCCTTAATCCATTCTGAATACCCATTTTCTAGCAAGAATTGTGTGTTGTTGTTGTATTTTTTGTTGTTGTTGTTGTATCCATTCTGAATACTTATTTTGATCTTTACTATCAATGACACCATGTTTAAATACATCAATTAAGTAAAAAAATATTTTTTCAAAGTTTATTATTTTTATTTGTGGTCTTTTTTGGCATAATGATTGGAACTGTAATTCTACTACTTTGGACGAAGATATCATATGCATGAGAACAAGAGGCCCAAGGGCCTAGAATCGCTCTTCTGATAAATTGTACAACCCCACTATTTCTATTCTTACCCTCTTAGTATTCTAAATCTTTAGTTAAATCCTAAGAATCCAAAAAAAGTAGGTCAATGTGACCTACTTTTTGGTTTACACATTTTGAGAACCCAAGAAATATCAACTGACAAAGTTTGATGATTTTAAGCCAATTAGTATCTGAATATTGAAATATAGCTGTCAAATTCCAATCGTAGGTCATGGTGACCTACTTTTTGGTCAGTGAACTCCGAACATGCAAGACCCATCAACTGACAAAGTTTGATGACTGTAGGTCAAATAGTATCTGAAATATATAAATATAGCCGTCAAATTCCAAAAGTAGGTCAAGGTGACCTACTTTTTCGTCAACACCCTTCAAACATGCAAGACCCAACAACTGACAAAGTTTGATGACTGTAGGTCAAATAGTATCTGAATTATATAAATATAGCCGTCCAATTCCAAAAGTAGGTCAATGTGACCTACTTTTTGGTCAACACCCTTTGAACATGCAAGACGCATCAACTGACAAAGTTTGATGACTGTAGGTCAAATAGTATCTGAAATATATAAATGTAGGTGTCCAATTCCAAAAGTAGGTCAAGTTGACCTACTTTTTGGTCGAAACCCTTCGAACATGCAAGACCCATCAACTGACAAAGTTTGATGACTGTAGGTCAAATAGTATTTGAAATATATAAATATAGCCGTCCAATTCCAAAAGTAGGTCAAGGTGACCTACTTTTTGGTTGACACACTCCATTGACTCAAGATGCATCAACTGTCAAAGTTTGATGATTGTAGGTCAATTAGTGACTGAAATATATAAATATAACTGTCAAATGCCAAAAGTAGGTCACAATGACCTACTTTTTGGTCGATACACTCCGAAGACTCAAGATGCATCAACTGACAAAGTTTGATGATTGTAGGTCAAATAGTGTCTGAAATATAGTAATTTAGCTTTCAAATACCAAAAGTAGGTCACGGTGACCTACTTTTTGTTCGACACAAACCGAAGACTGAAGACGCATCAATTGACAAAGTTTGATGATCCTAGGTTTTACAGTTCCCAAAATATGCATCTAAAATTGAAAATGTGAAATTTGAATATCTGCAAAATTCAAAAAGTAGGTCACTGTGACCTACTTTTTTATAAATATGTTTCAAGGCCTCAAGATGTATCAACTTACAAGATTTGATGATTCTAAACCTCTCGGTATTTGAAATAACAACTTAAAATATATCTATAAATGATAAGCCATAAAATTCAGAAAGTAGGTCACGGTGACCTATTTTCAAGTTGACGCATTTCAAGGTCCCATGATCCACCAACTGACAAGTTTTGATGATCATAGGCTTCAAAGTGTCCAAGATATGCATCAAAATTAATTTTAAAATAAATACCTGCAAAATTCAAAAAGTAGGTCACCGTGACCTACTTTTGACACAACTTGACACAAGGTCCTAAGATGCATCAACTGTCAAAATTTGATGATCCTAGTCCTTATAATGACTAAAATATCTAAGATTTAAGGAATTTAAAAAAATTTTTAATTTAGGTCAACTTTGAAGTGACCTTGAGACCACGCCCTTTGCCCCAGGGTAATGCCTTGAACAATTTTTAATCTACAACATATCCTCATCCTTATGTGTAAGTTTGGTGATAATCTGTCCTGTGGTTCTTGAGAAGAAGATTTTTTAGCAACCACTACTTTTGTTTGTATTTTCCTGATTATCTCCCCTTGTTAAAGGGTCACATCCCTCTATTTAGTATGTATGAAAGCCCTTGGGCCAATGATACCCTGTAACAAATTTGAAAAGAATTGGCCAAGGGGTTCTTGAGTTATAGCCCTTTTTCTAAAAAGTTTACGCACACCGCACAAATGGCCATAGCATTAGCTCTTTGAGCCTTTGGCTCAGAAGAGCTAAAAATCTAACCATGAGATGCTCACTGCCAAATCTATCATCATCTTGATTCTAACAATTAAGGGATGATGTTTAGGTAATGGTCATTTTATTTGTGAAATCTCATAAGCCTACTAGGATAATGAAATATTTCTTTATTTTTATTCTTATCATATTTTAATTTTATCTAATTTTTTTAGTACTACACACTGCCATAATATTGGTATATAATGAATGAGACATTCTATTTTGATTCTACAAAAAAAAAACTAATAAAAAAAAAAAAGAGGCCCATGGGCCACATCACTCACCTGAGTGACCTTGGCCCCTATCTGAAGACTTTCCATATATATTTGCATGTAAAACTTTAGTCCCTATTATGGCCCCAACCTACCCCTGAAGGCCATGATTTTTGCAAACTTGAATCTACACTATGTCAGAAAGCTTTCATGTAAATGTCAACTTCTTTGGCTCAATAGTTCTTGAGAAGAAGATTTTTCAAGATTTTCCCTATATTTGTATGTAAAACTTTGATCCCCTATTGTGGCTCCATCATACCCCCGGTTAACATGATTTGAACAAACTTGAATCTGCACTATGTCAAGAAGCTTTCATGTAAATATCAGCTTTTCTGGCTCAGTGGTTCTTGAGAAAATTTTAAAAGATTTTTCCTATATATTTGTATGTAAAACTTTGATCCCCCCCTTGTGGCCCCGGCAACCTATCCCCGGGGGCCATGATTTGAACAAACTTGAATCTGCACTATGTCAGAAAGCTTTCATGTAAATATCAGCTTTTTTGGCTTAGTGATTCTTAAGAAGAAGATTTTTAAAGATTTTCTGGCTCAGTGGTTCTTGAGAAGATTTTAAAATATTTTTCCTATATATTTGTATGTAAAACTTTGATCCCCTATTATGGCCCCATCCAACCCCCTGGGGGCCATGATTTGAACAAACTTGAATCTACATTATGTTAGGAAGCTTTCATGTAAATATCAGCTTTTCTGGCTCAGTGGTTCTTGAGAAGAAAATTTTAAAGATTTATCCTATATATTAGTATGTAAAACTTTGATCCCCTATTGTGGCCCCATCCAACCCCTGGGGGCCATGATTTGAAGAAAATTGAATCTGTACTATGCCAGGAAGCTTTCAGGTAAATTTCAGCTTTTCTGGCCCAGTGGTTCTTGAGAAGAAGATTTTTAAATGACCCCATCCTATGTTTGAGATTATCTCCCCTTTGAAAGGGGCATGGCCCTTGAATGGCAAATAAAACTTCAAATTACTCGCCCTTGATTACAGGTGGCGCACGATCCATTAACGTCCAAGGCGTTTCTAACCTCAAGTTTAAGAGAGCGTCGGAAGGACACGTTTAGATTAGAAAGTTGTTGAATATTTAGTAACGACGGCGGATTACGGTTCGTAGGACCTCACTGCGCTTAGAGACGAACTTAGAAAACGCATTGCAAGACTCTCTGGGCGGAAAGGGAAGCACGTTGAGAGTTTCAGCTGCAACCGAATTTTCTCTGTCACATCGATTAAATAAAGACATTCAATACACATTGAACGTTTTTCATTATAAACTACTTCATAATTAAGTTTACATGCTTAAACAGTAGTTTAGGTTGAATATATAATATACAATACATCAGAATTCTTTATAAGTTGTTGAATTGCATATGTTTAAAACAATAAGATGCGGACACCCCCCCCCCCCCCTCCTCTCTCTCTCTCTCTCTCGATCGAGGATTAAGAATATCAATTATCAAATATATCCATATACCTCTGAATTTCTATTATTAAGCTGTTAAAATGTGTAGTAATAGTGAATGTATATGTATAACTTCTCTTTAACAGTTTATTTGCGTGTTTTAACTTATATCACTTACGTGATGACGTCACGGTAGGTAAACAGTCCTTGCGATTAACTTTTTATTAGTCCATATTATAGGGCAAGCGAGAGTATAAAAATTGGCAGGTCAAATAAATTTTACTACCCCATATGCTAGGTGTACAATAATGATTCAAAATTTCAAGTTTCTACATTTTAATTGAATATTACAATTTCGATTGCAATAAGACGGAAGTTCAAGCTTTCTTTCAACTTCTAAATTCACGTCTCCATCCATATACTATGACTGATATACTATGAGTTGGTTGTACTCTGCGTGAAAAGCACGACTGTATCCTGCGTATAGGAATGGTTGTATCCAAATGACGTTTGTCCATGGTGTTGCAGGAAACTGATGTAGGCCTACATAATTTGACCCGTGTTTACTTTCACGTATAAGGATTTATCATGTTTGTACCATGACAGTTCATGATATGAGTGATTTTATACTAAAATACATCACTTAACAAATGTAGTACACTTTTCAATTTGAAGGTCAATTTGAATGTTCATACTTCAGATTGAAATCGAAGTTACAAGTGAATATTGAAAAACGCAATGCAATGATTTTTTTAAAAATAAAAAACCACAATGAACAATAGGCCTGTGTGTGGCTTTTATATAAACACAACATTGTATATATGACAGTGAAATTTGTATTTACTTCACTTGGATAAATTTATAGCTTTATGAATTTGCATTTAATTTTGATAAAAGTAGATATGATTCAAATTTTATTTCTAAAAAATTCAGAAATATCTTAATCTCTTGAGATACATTTTTCTTCTGGTTTGCGCCAACAGTTAAAATAGGCTAGGACTGTCCGTGGGTCAGTTGATAAACATGACATAACAACATAACTATTTTGATAATGCAAACTTTGATAAGTTATGAAAGTTTGACAATATCATCCCATATTTTGATTAATTCCATATGTATTGACTATTGAAAAATCTAGACTCGTTTTCCCTGAAATTCAAACAATATTTTACAACACTTTTTGAATTATAACAAAATTAACAATGAAAGTAAAGTGTTGAAATCAATTTACAATCCAGTCATCAAAAACGAAAACAAGACCTAGGAATATTCACTGCCTTACAGTTACAGTCTGATTATAGCCACCCCTCCATTACAGTTGCGTCGTCGTACCGAGGGAGGGGGGGGGGGGGGGGGTGATGGTAGCAATTCATATTTTGATTACCTTGGTTAACTCTAAAATTAATTTTTAAATGACATCTGAAATATATTTTTGTACCATACTTCGTTTATATATTGATGACTCAAATTTCCCCTGTTCGATTATAGATCTAGTCTAGAAGGGGGGGGGGGGGGGGGGGGGGGGTCATAGAATTATAAGATCATTGATGACTGTATCACTAAGGATAGATAAAATTTCAGCATAAAACATTCATGCAGAATATTACGATCTACAGAGCAAATGTTTAATACCCCGTAAATACTTTCTGCAATAAAGTCGTCATCTGTTATCTGTGTAGTCGGACGTGGACTGAACTGAAGACTGAAGTTTATAGCGCACGACGCTGAGTGGAACTTAAAACGATCGTTGTCGCTGTCACATATGACGGCAATGAACCAGTTGAATTTTATAAAAGCTTCATATCTCGGGAATTCTACCCCCGCTCCCTATTTGCACAACAAAAACCTTACAATCTCTCATAAATCTTATGTACAAAGGAAGTCAACAAGGACGTAAACGAGTCTTGCGCCACCTATGTTTGAAATAGGGGAAACAACTGACAAATATTCGCAATTGAACAAACTTGAAAGCCCTTCACCCAAGGATGTTTTGTGGCAAGTTTGGTTGAAATTGGCCCAATGGTTCTTGAGAGGAAGTCGAAAATGTGAAAAGTTTACGATGCTGACGACAGACAACGGACAAATTTTGATCAGAAAAGCTCACTTGAGCCTTTGGCTCAGGTGAGCTAAAAATGGGGGTATATTACAAGGTCTGTTGTAGAGTTAGCATATTTGATAATTCCTAGTTGTGGCAAGTAAAAATGTAAAGTCAACTCTTATGTACATGTATTATAGAAGGTTGTATATATGGACAATACTAAGTTATTATCATTATTACTACACCTGCATTACTAATTAGGTGGTCTTTCTACTGAGCTAACAAGAACAATATATGAAGTATAGTAATATTACAACAATATAAAAATTAAATTCATTTTGGAAATCATACAAAAATTCTTCATATCTAGAGGAAAAGAAAAATATAGTTCGAGAAAAAATAGCAAAAGCATTGCATGTGACTTTAAACAAGTCTTTTACTTGTAAGAGTACAGTCTAGGCCAAAGACATTTGACTTCAGTGCATGGAAACCAACTTTGTCCATAATGGACACAATCATAGACAGACAAACATGGCAAAATTATTATTTCCTCTGCAATACATGTATTACCTAATACATACATTTGCATGATTTAAATTCATACATCACATTTTTTTTTCAATATTGCCAACAAGTAAATTCTTAGTGCTGTAAGAGTTATTCCCCTTTTATTGTGATTTTATTTGCTTACATTTTGTCTGTCTCCTGTCAAATGAGCTAATTCTACCATCTCATTTCCAAACTGAGAGAAGCAGTTTACAAAATCTGTAAATGTTGTTACAGAGTACAGCTCATTCAGAGTATTGGACACCTGTAAGATATAGAATAAGCTCTCTATTATGACAACAATCATCACAAATTAAACACTCATAATTTGGGAGATTTATAATAATTCAGTACATATATATATATATATGTCTTTGGTCACAGTGTAACAAAACTCTGGGATATACCTTGTCTTTGGATATAAGTAACTGTTTTACAATGACTTTGTCAGCCAGAAGCAAGACTTTGGTAACAGCTGACAGCAACTGACGAGCAGCTCTCACCATCGCTGATTTCTCAGCAAACTGTTTACTGTTTCTGTGAGAGGTTACATCTACTGATGTTAGGTGCTGAATGCTTGTTCCTATTGAGTATGAATACATGTTAATGGTACATACATTTAAAATGCGAGTGGTTTCCCCTCATTATTTATAGGTGCATCACCAATCATGTGAATATTAGTTGATATGAGCATTATTTCCAGGCAGGTCGTGAAACAGTCGAAACCAAAACCAGCAGCTGTACACAAGTCAAACAATTAGTTGCTAGTCCCTTACTGGATGACCCTCGATTAAAGCCTACAGCAGTACTATAGTTGAATAAACAGTACACAAACTACACATGTTATATAGATGAAGAACAATGACCCACTTCCCTTTGTTATGACAGCATTAAACATATTGCAACTTGTATTAACTGGATTTTTTTTAAGAGGCACACAAAATTCCATGAAATTTGGAAGTTAATAAATTTCACATATAATCAGCATGTGGTTGCTCTGCATGTATGTATAGTGCTTTAATGGCATTTTAAGTCTTAGAGGTATCATACCTTTCATTGAACAAGCTGACATCATGGAAGAGAAGTCAATTTATTCCTGTACAATGAATTAAACCATTTCTCAGTTATAAATACATGTATCTTGAAAAAAAAATTAATCAAAGGCAACTTCTGTGCAAACAGATGTATTTCTGATCCAGTTAAAAACTGGTCAAAACACAGCTTCCACCAAAAAACAAACAGTAACTATTGCTAACACCTAGAACTATAAAAACTACGGATATGTTTCTGAATTTGCATCATGTTCTGTAGTTGGAAACCACAAATCACCGCCTGGTCCTACCTGCACTTCGGGCCTCTGCACATGCCTGACACATGTCTGTGTAGATCTCGGGGTTCTCCTCAGCAATGGTCTGTCCCACTGACACGAACCTCTCTACAGCAAGACAGACTGCCTGACCAACCCTTAGTAGTGCCTGTGTGGTTTTCTCTGTCACTCTGGGTCTCTCCTTGTGGTTTACTAATGTTGTAATCTGAATGAGGAGAAAAAGTGTATAAAAGTGACCTACAGCTTCTGATCAAACAGTTGTACACAAACATATTAGTGATTACAGCCATTAAATGCACTTATTTCTTCTCTTTACTGTTATATACATGTATTATTTTCTGTAACAATTTACATGTTAGAAAATGTAGAAGCTTGAAGTAAAACTTTCAAATACATGTATAAATTTCATAATCACATACAGAGCATTTTATACATGTACATCTGATTCTAAGAAGATCCAAATCAAAAAATTTCACCACTCCTTTTTCATATGGTGTACCTTAAGGGAAAGATGAACAAATATTGGATAAGAAAAACAAGAACAAACATTTGACAATAGATATTAAGATGAAAGATCCCAATTTCTGCCCTTAAGCAATTTGTAGACTGACCAACTACATTCAAGAATGAAAACCTTAATTTCACAAAATCAAAACATGATACTGGTAATGACACACCACTATAAATAAATGTGGTCATGAGCAAGTAATTTTTTCATAGAATTGAATGAACCATCCTGTAGAATCATATATGGTCATTTGCAGTGTGTTTAATACCGTTAATTACGATGTGTTTGTTATCCATGACTATAGTATGAAACATTCAACATAAGGATCTTGTCTCCAGTCTAGCAATTTACCAGCTCTGTTCATCCCTATAATATCAACAAGACAGAATTATCTCTAATGTCGATTCCAGTCTGCAGTTTTTCCCATACAGCAGCTTGGATTAGCTGCACAACTCTCTAATGTGTGTTTACATTATCAATATTTAACTGCAGCTCACCTTATAAATTATTGGCAAACAGACTACACCAACATTTTTGTGATAAATCATTAAATTTTCATTTCTATTTTTATATATATATACATTATAACAAAATGGTGAAAATTTTGGCTTCCATATGGAGGAATATTAGTATCATACATGTATGTATGAAAATGAATAGATTATTTACATGTACATTTACACAAGATCATTTATCATTAATGATTTATTATCCCTACACAAAGTGTTTAATTTCAGTTCATATTAAATAATGCTTTCGAGATTCTTTGCTGCTCTATTCATTGTATCAAGATTTATGATGATGGGCACTACTGGGAAGGCCAGCCAATGAGAATAATATCCTGGCTACAATCAGAAATGCAATTTGCTTCTCTATCTAATTCAATTAGCAACTCCATTCAATTGGCATAAAATTATGATATTTTAGAAGTCATTTATGATTCACAGTCACCACATGAACACTTCAGTGATATATTCTATTCAATTGAATCAAGTTGTTTTTGTTCAAATTAAGTTACAACTGCAATGCAAGCTAACATCATCTCTGATGGTCACTTTCAAAAACTTTCCAAAAGCATTGTTAAGTATATGATTTATGATTACATTAAGAAAAGAAATTTGTCACCATGCCATTGTCAAATCTAACTGCAATATTGACTGTTGTCAAAATACGTAAAGTAGACCTATATATAGTGAAAGCAGATATTGTATGGTATGAATAGATAAATGGTGAGTAAAAACTATATATTCCATCCCCTCAGCTGTTAAATACACTCTACATCACAAAGGCACCAAGCTATGACAAAAATTATATTCAACCAAAAAATCAAAACTCCATAAAACATCTGCTGATCTGGTAGTAATTGAAATTAATCATGTCTGGAGGTTTAAATGAGTAATAACAATTAATTCTGTTTTGTTTCATATTCGACAAACAAAATATATGACAAGAAAATAGGTGTTGCTTCATCTTGAAACAGGTCTAAGTCTGCATCTAGACTGCGAACAAAAAGGAGCTGGTCTTCATCAATCATGTCTCCTCTGATCAAAAGGTCAGATTTTCAATAGCAATAATTTAAAACCTACCTGTGTTACTAGAGGAATAAGTGTTTGCTCCACAGATTTTGTACGAATTTCCAAAGACAATCGGGCTTCACTTGCTTGTGGTCCAGCCATTCTTTATCAATCAGTCCGATGCAGCTGAAGAAAGTGACGTAGGCCTCGAGCTAACCGCATCACATAGCTTACATCAATAAAAATAATATAACACGGTATATTTGTTTTCATTTATAATTTTTCAACTCTTGCCTACTTGTTAAAAAGCTTAGTTGTTTTGTAAAACTTGTTTAACAGTTCGTATGAAGTATAGCGGAAAGGGGAAAACTGTTATTTGTACGCACTTAAGCGAACTTTATATTGGGGTCAAAGGTCATTAATGTTGACACCTGAGGTACACGCCGGCGCGCTCTGATCGCAATCGGTCATTATGAGAAGTTGACAGTGTAGATATGAAAGGTACCGCACATATGATCAGAGAAATGGTGGAGCTATGGATTTGACTGTGCAATTAAACCCTGTAGTAAAGAAAAAGGTAAGCCCTGTTCATTACGAGATTGATCTGATGTACAGTAACATTTATTGATGAGTGAAAACAATCTAATCTTTTTCTTTCTTTTTTTCCTCTTGATATTTTAATATTTTAGCAAAGTTATTAAAAGTACTTCTGATATTTTGAAAATTGCACGGAGTTTTATCAAAGCAATAATAATAATCCGCCGCTGAATAAAAAGAGTGTTGTCATTTGATACCTACTGGCAAGGGGGCGTATCACAAAGAATTGTGCATTGACAGTGATGCACAAATCTCTTACCTTGATAGTTGTATACTGTATGTAGTTTTTATTTTAATGTGTTTTATACCAAAGTAGTTAGAATCAACAATTGAAGTGTTATGATGTCTTGGTTTTTATCAACTATAATAATTAACATATTACATAGAATATTGTTTATGTACATAGTGAGATGGTAGCTATATGTATTGAAACAACACCAGCCACCATGCCACATGTAATATAAGAAAATAGACCTAACTCTTATACAGTTTTATTTCCTTATGCATCCCCTGCTGATTATGAATCATGAATAATTAAGTTGAGGTTGATTTATATCGGGTATTAGTTTACCATCAGAAAATCCCAGTGGAAATAAATATAAAAAAAGAACATGAAACATCAGATTAGAATAAAAAATACCCCATAATTTTGAAATAGTATATCTATATACATGTAATTGTATAAATCGTAATAAGGATAACTGATTGCACTTAATTTGTAGTTTTGTCACAGAAGTATCTGATCAAATCAGCTAGGTTTTTAAATTACATCGTGCTGATTTTTTTTTTCTTTCAGCAAGTAGGTATACGTTCAGGAATAATTGACTAATGATTAAATATCCTGCTTTCAGTAAATGTTAATGTTATTATACTTTCTTAAGGGAACATGCAAAATGATGGCTTTGAACTATAGCGTTAACGGCAAACAGTTTAACTTTCAATGTATGTACATTGATCATAAGGAGATAAGTGTTAACAATGCTCTTTGTGAAAGCATTCTTAATTTAAGTCTCTTTCTGTGTTACAATTTACCTTAGAATGAACCCACTGTAAATGAATTTAGTGTAAACACAGCCAATACATGGTATATTTACTACCGTTGTATATCATTGTATGTCGTATTGATATCAATGTTAAATAGATTGTTTTATCATAAATGATAAGATGCAATATCATTTTCTTGATCCTTCTGAACCGATACACTGATAAACAAAAACCATACATTGCATTGTTATTGAAGACATGATTCTTGAAAGAAACAGGTGTTTTGTATATTATTCAACTTGAGTTTCTTGATATAAAATTGAATAGATCAGCATTCTCCATAAAAGTGATTTAGTCCTAACTGGCATGCACCCAGACCACTACACGGCACTGGGTCCAGACCCTCCAATCAATACACACTTTTCCAATCAGTAAGAGGGTCATTCAAGGTGATTTAATCCACTAATCGCAGGCACTGATTTCTTTTTTATTCATCTTATATGCAAACATTTAACTTAGGTGACCATTTAATTTCTTATTTAAATGTCTGACTATTAGTTTAGCGTGTCAATTATTATTTTGCAACATGGCACAATTTTAACCATGCATTTGAAATCAATTTAATCAAACTACAATAAATTTGTAAATTTGATTGATATATGCATTTAATGTCAAAGGTAAGGGTTAACCATGTAAGTGATTTTTATATATGAAAATATGGCAGCCAGGACAGGGGATGGGCTCTGATATGTCTAGGGATCCGTGTTTGCCCTAGCTACTTCACTGTTGTAGTTTTAAGATTGATCATTGTTTGTTATATATATATATATACCAGTTGTCACAAAATAACCTTGAGACAAAAAAATACATGTACTTCCATCATAATTATGTTAGATCAAAGTAATTGTGTGTTAATTAAGATACATTTGAGATATAATTTTGAGGAATATCCAAATAAATCAAAGCAAACCAAATACCTCTGACAGCTGATACTGTCAAACAATCTTTACTGCTGGATCTGAGTTCAAATCCAAGTTTTTATTAAAATTATGAAATAATGCAGGTTTGTAGGTGAATTACAAAGAGTCTTCTTGTCAGTATGTGATGTAAGTTGTTCAAATTATCCTTAAACATTTTATGTAAATTCAAAAATTGCTACTGTTAATATGGAACTGTACTGTCTCGGTTAGAAAATCAATTTCGATTGTTTACGTACTGTGTCGGCAGTACTTTATCACTCTAACTGGTTGTTCTTTACGATTGAAGTCTGACCCAGCTATAGCCCAAATAAGTCTGTAACCCTTTATTGGAATATGATTCAAGAATTAGGGCCTATGAAATGGTCAAGATGCTGGGATCAAGATAAAGCAAACTTTACCCCCTCCCCTTGCACATGGATATATTATACTGCGAAATCCTTAGCCAGATTTTCTAAAAAATTCAATCTTCTATTTCCCAATCATTAAAGCTACCAAGTATGACACAAATTTCATAAAGATATGTGTATCGAATGCTCAAGACTTATAATCTCTTAGTAATTCTCCTAGCCAACAGAGAAGCACATTGCAAACAAAAAAAAACTAAGCACGCATTAAGTACTATACTGGGAGTCTGTACATGTAATTCAGCCAACATTATGATTGTGTAAATTTAATATATTGATGTTGATGAGATAAGGACCCAGAACACATTTTAGTATATGTACAAATACAGTTCCTGTTTTTAATTAATTTTGAAATGTCAGGTTTTGTTTTGTAAAGATTGGTAAATTTATACAATGTTTTATGTTTGTGTTATAATTTCAGTATGCACAGGCATTGATAGAAAAAAATGACTTGATGTAAATCTTTCCCAAATTACCATGTATTAGTGTAAAATTAATTGTCTTCTCATTTTATACGTCTGATGATTCTTGACAAATAGAGTGATAATCAGTGTAAATGTTGGGCCATTGATGCATATCGGAGAGAAGTTTCGTCATTATTTTTGCGAGTTACGCACATTTTCTGATGTACATGGTGTATAATTAGAGGCAATTGGTCGACTGGAGATGGGTTTTTATGTTTCTGACAGTTACAGATGGATTGTACTTAGCAGTTAATCAATTAATATTTGTTTGTGTCAATTTTATTTCCCCTGCATTAATTAATGATGATATGTAGTGTCAAGATATAAGACAAGTGCCCTATTGTAAGGAATCAAATTTTCTTCACTGTTGGACCCATTTGATAGATTATTATACTTGTGTGTAGTCTTATGGGTTTTTTCATTTTACTATTCATATATTTGTTCCAGGAAAAGAATGATATATACCTTGTTTTAAATTTCACCAAAAGATAGTTGATAAACTCATTTACCCGATTCGGAAGATAAAATTTGAAAACATACTGTCAATGTCATTTCTTTGTATACCATGACATTGCACCAACACAATTACTGTGTATCAGCCATGGGGTGAATCTTGAATTTCAATACATAGTCTACATATACCCCATTAATGATAGTGTATTTTATACCCCATTAATCTCAACTGCCTACTACAGGTGAGATCATTGAAATTCTGTACCTGTAAGTCTCAACATGATTTTCATAGTTGGACAGATATATATACTTTAAAAAAGCATCTTTTACCCCGCATCTTGAGTTGTTTGTGAAACTTCTCCTTGGTACATCTTGCTTCTAACATGTTTCTATTGTTTTGCTATTGTTTCTTGTTGGTAAAATAATGGTCTTGTTATAATCCTCTCACAATGAATTTTGGAGGAAATATAGTATTTTGCTCTCTTTCTCGCTCTCGCTCTTTCTCTCTGCATGGTCTCTGGGTGGTGGTGGTGGTGGTGGTATGCGTGCATACATGTGTGCATTGTGCAAGATTTAAAGAAAACTAGCTTTTGGCTACTGATGGGAATTCCGTAAATTCCATGTGGTCAAGATTCAGTATACTTGTTTCTCAGAGTCAGTTGTTAAATGTTATTGATTTTCAAGGTCACTGGAGGAGATTTCTTAAAATCCTTGTATTATACATGATTAAGAAGATACAGTAGAATTGGGAGTCATGGCTTACGTGGTAGATAGTCATACTCTGCTCATTTTCAAGGTCAGGATTAAAGGTGGAGGCCACTAGATGGATATATTTGATATCTCTTTGTGATTCGTAATGTCGTCTATGGTGTTTTAATTCTGTGATATAGAAGTGTGACTGTACATGGTGTTGTCAGGAGACGATCTGCTTGGTGGTGCTCTTGTTAGCATTATAAGTTTCTTATAGTTGTGTTTGTTGTTGTAACATACACATGCAGTAAGCTAGCTCCGTATGCCTTGAGAGGAAAATGACTTTGCAATACCCCATGGGCAAAATCACATTTGTATGTCACAGTGAACATTTTGTTCTAAGTACAACAATTACACTTGAAATCTCTGAGAGTGGTGAAATTTATATTTCACAAACTTACAAATATAAAGCAAGCTGCTGTACGACTTTGAAGAGTGACGTAAATGTATCATTAAACATAGGGCCCTTTTCTTGAAAACAACAATTACAGATGAAAATATTGACTTCTGAAGTTCCATTAGACATCCACTTCTCAGCTTAATGTCTACTTAGACTAATCCCATTCCAGCTAATAAAGTGTTTAAAAAGGGTTCCTGGACACCCTTAGAAATGGCCTGGATTGCATATGTCTCTGTTTACCACTGCAAGAGTACAGTACTTGAAGACTGTCAATGGTACTTAGAAGCACAGCTTAAACAGATCTTTCCCTGTTTTGTAAGTCATTTACGACGTGGTCGCAGTCATAGGTACTCTGTCAACGTCAGCTCGTCTACTTTTATCAGTTGCTTGGAAGTTTAATTTGTTTTGTTTGCTGTATTTAAATTTTGATAAAATTTAAACTTATATACCTTCCCTGAAGTGTGTATCATGAATACTTTTTGTTTGGATAGGAAGGTAAGACATTGAAAGTGTTCAGACATTTTGCAATTTGATCAAATTATGTTACATTGCGGTAGACTGCAGATCTAAATATAGTGCTAGATCCATTTAAATACATAATGCATGATATATAGATATAAAATATATTACATAATGCATGATATATAGACATAAAATATATTACACTGTAAGGTAATGTGTAAGTTTTATACATTATAACTCAGTTTAAATATGTTTTCAGAAGCCACGGATGCTGAAACCCATACAATCAGTGGGGGCAGACTTGGACCATTTGGAAGCAGAGCGGAGCATTCTTTCTGACCCTCAGGACAACAGAAAAAGGCGTACCATCCTCTTACATAAAAAAAATGAATCCTGGGGGTTCACTATACAGGTAGGATGTAAGGGCAGAGCTTGATTAGCTATACTGAAGTTTTTCGTTTAGATATTATTATCTTGGGACTAGAAGAGTGGAAATCCAGTTTGAGCAAGATTCTTTTTATCGCATGTTGACCCTTCCCTGGTTATTCATTCAATACGTTACGATATTGTTGAGAATTTTGCTTTGCTCTCTGACATTTTGTAAACAAACTACGTAAAATTGACATTTGTTTGTGGCATCATAAACGGCGTAGGAAAACATCGTGTAATAATTAAGATTTATGTAATGGGTGATATCCACTGGATAAAGGAGTAAACATGTGATAAAAGTATGTATCATACAACTTAAAGTTTACTACTAACCTGGAGGAAACCCACATGTCAGCTAGAGTGGGAGGCCACATTACCATCTCACATACACACACTGCTGACCAGAGGATCAAACTCGGGTTACAGTGGTGTAAGGCCAATGCAATTCAACCACTCTTGGACACCCAACTACTTGCTTGAAAGATGAATTTTAGATAAATGTACAGCCATCTTGCACCTCCATATACATGTACACTATTGTTTGACAGTTTTGTTTAACTTTTAAAAAACACTTCAGCTGGTGTGGCTTTTTAGCTCACCTGAGCTGAAGGCTCGTATGAGCTTATCTGATCAAATTTTATCTGTCGCTGGTCTCTTCATCGACATTATTAACTATTCACATGATTAACTTCTTCTCAGAAACTGATTTTAGCTAAACTTGGCACAAAGCATCCTTGGTTGAAGGAGATAAGTTTCTTCAAGTGAAGGGCAACACCCTCTTTAAAGGAGAGATAATTGAGAATTATTGGGGGGAAAAAATCGGAAACATCATGCACTAAACCAATTTTAACCAAACTTGGCACAACATATTAATGGATAAGGGTGATTCAAGTTGTTAAATTGAAGGATCACACTCTTCACAGGAGGAGAGAATGAGAATCATGTAAAACTGGATATTATATTTGAAAAATCATATCAAGAATGACATAAAATATTAATTGAATATGGCACAAAGCATGCCAATCTCTACCCAGGGTTGTCGTTCCTTGCTCTCACATACACCTCTGTCATTGTCTTGAGGGTTTTACGAGATCCTTGTAAAATGGCACATATGCTCAAATAAAGTATGGTTTTGACTTCAGTTACAAAAATATACGTAAATAAATAAATACTGATCGAGCAAATGTCAAGTCTTTTTGTGACACAAGAAGCATTTATTTGGGTTGAAAAGCGGATATTGGGTTCTTCTATTGCACCAGGCCTATAGACATCAGTACATGAAGAACATGCACAGTAATGGGGGGAAAACTACAACTTGTTGTTTGTCCTACATTTGCCCAATATTATATAAAGTGGTTCTTAGTTTTATTAACCATAAAAAAGTGGATTTACATGTGGAATAACATTGCTGATTTTGAGACATTGATAGAGGTATATGTGAGTATAAGTAAGTAAACTCTGGGTAGAGATTGAAAGCATCCTTTAAAGTTAATGGCTTTCATTTTGTTCAAATATGGCCATATTCCTTTTCAGGGGGAAATAATTAGGAAGTGGTGAAAATTAAGTTGGCTAAAAATTGCTCTTGAACCACTGGATCTAGAATAGCAAATCTTAAAAAACTATCATAATATAGTGTAAATTCAAGTGTTATCGATAATTGTTCAAACTATAGCCCATGGACTGGATTAAGTCTACCGGTGGGGGTGGGTGGGTGTTGAAACTTCATATGTAGGGATACTGCTTTAAAATCTTCTCTGGAACAGCAATGCTACAGTATATATCAAATAAATCATCCTCATGTAGATGCAGTTCACTAGGAATTCAATTTGTTATCATGTGTTTTTATACTGATGCAAGGGTTATAAATTAAATTGTTTCTTGAAAATGGACCATTTGTTGCACTCTTGGTGAGGATTAAAAGAATATCTGTGCAGATATTTTACTTTGATTGCCTTCCTTGTGTAAAATATGATAAAATTCAATTACCTGAAAAACATTTGAGTGTATACAAATGGTGTCCACCTTCTTTGTGGTTAATCCACCTTCTTTGTATTTAGCCACAGATACATTGTAGGTACATTTTTAAAGATTACCAGGAACACTAGAACTGTAGTTTTTGAAATGAAAATAAAAGCATCTGATGAATATATTAATCTTTGATATTGATTTCAATGCACTATGCCCATGACATGATACCTTATGGAATCAAAGTTTTAAATTTCACATGTGGAGTTATCGTGACTTAATTAAGTGAGCACTGTAGCACATTAATCACTCGTTTGACATGTAATTTTGTTGGAGGTTTTGACTGCATGGACAGTGTTTTGACTCAAATCTTAAAAGATGCCATGACATAATTTCATGAAGAGTTCAGTATTAAGCCAGTCTAGTAGATGACACTATTGAGATATAGTGAATTATGTTTGTGCAGAACTTTTCCTTTGACATGGTATTTGTGTGGTACTACCTGACACTGTGCTCATGACAGACATGACCACAATTGTCAAAAGTTTGTGTCTGTCTACAACTATACTGCAAGGTTTATCACCAGGTGTAACCAGACTGCGTGTTCCTTTTCCAGATTGTGTTCACCTAGCATCCGCTTTCCTGATTGTTCTCTAATCATAGAACTTCACAAAATCTGTGTTTGTTCATAACATCAATATTTTTACCTAATGATTTACTTGGGAATATTTTTCATTTGCCTGTTGAGAATGAAAAGGTGGTGATCATTTCCTAGTGATAGTACTAAGCACATAAAGTGGACTTTCTCTGAATGCAAATTTTGTTGTTGCTATTGATAAATTTTAATGTTAATTGTTTTTATTCTCTTCATCTGTTGTTGAGATGGAGGCGACTAAATGGGGCGGTCCTTCAGATGAGACAACAAAAATTGAGGTCCAGTGTCACAGCAGGTGTGGCACTTTAAAGATCCCTTCCTGCTCAAAGGTTGTAGCGCTGAGCAGAGGCCTAAATTTTGCAGCCCTTTGCCGGAAATGCCATGGTGACTTTTCCATACGAGTTATCAATAAATACTCTTAAGTGGGACGTTAAACAATATACAATAAATCAATCATCTGTTGTTGATTTTACTCTCTTCTTCTGTTCTTGTTCATCCTCCCTTCATCTGGTGTTGATCTTACTCTAGTACAGATGTTGTTGTTGCTGAGAGATGATCATTTACTAGCATTCTGAACTACTCTGGGAAAATGATTAAAAGTTGTTTATAATGTGAAAGTAATGTTGTGTCTCTTTAGGGGAGGGTTCTAAGATCTAGTGGTTTGATTAGAATCAAGTGTTTTTGAAAACTCAATGATCACATGATTCTTAACCTTTTCAAGGTCAGTGAATGGGGGAATTACCTTGAAAATCCTCCTGCCTCAGGACCAAAGTCTCACCATGCACTTATAAGTTGTGATATTCTCTTTGATGTATCTAATTATAAATGCAGTGCATTTGGAATTTTAGATTGTTATAATCATTGAAGTGCTAATTACTTAAATTTTGAGAAGTGATTCTTTTTGTTTCCTGGAATAAAATTAATGAGGTGCAATTTGATGCACTGTTTATTGAGATGTGTATGTCGATCACTGCCTTGACAGGAAACTTTGTGAATGCCCACAAGGAAGTACGTGAAAAAATCAAAAGAAACATGCTTTTGTTGGGTTTTTTGTTTTGTTGTTTTGAATATATTGTAGAATGTCCCGTATAAATCACCAGATAATCAGTAGAAATCTCTTGGGAAATAAAATTTATAGCTCAGATTAACATATCTGCAGTGTGCTCTTAAATTATTTCCTGAGTAAGTAGATCACACTAAAATTACTACGCTGCCAAGGTTTACCTTAGTGGTAACAAGGTCATGTAGACTATGTAAACATGTAAAATTCAATTTTATTTTGAATTATGACAATAAAGAATTCATTGAAATACATGTATCATCTTGTGTCAAATACAAAATTTTGCCACTTAGGTAGGGAAAACCACACAATGAATTTATAGGATTGCACTTAAAAGATACTTAAAGATAGTCTTAAAGTATCCGATTAAATATCATATTTTAATGAGACTATTATTTGTTTCATTATAACCCTATAGTATTATATTCTTTTACCATCCTTCATACTTTGATCCAGTTTATATTTTCCAACAAAATCTTCATTATTTAGGATTATTCTTCAGCAATTCTGAGAATGGTTTAATCATTTCTCAGTTAGTTAGTGATTTATTGAATATAATATACACTGTAGTAGCTTGTGAATGCAAAGGCCCCCTATACCAACAATGTTTGCTATTGATACCATGCAACCTTAAGGGCTGGCGACTATTCTGCCAATGATCTCAAATTATTGTTGTTAATTACTTATCGAATTGATTTCATTTATAAATTCCTGCATAATGGACATACGCTTTTCACATATGATATAGTATAGTTCGAAAGTTTGTATTGAATTCTATCAGAATCGACACACCGATTAATCAAATGCTGAAAATGAACTGGTACATGTATTACTGTATTTTTGAATGATTTGAATACCAGTACTTGCCCAGATTGTGAATATATGTTATGTCTAAAAATCATGTCTTCCATATTTTTATTTCAAGCATGAATGTAAACTGTTAATAGTCGTATGATTTATGGTTTTTGAAAGTTGTTGACTGACTTTCAATCAAATTCTGTTTGCAGACATATGGCTTTAAAAACAAGAAAACGGGGGAGATAGAAGTTTACACTTACGTAGATTATGTTGCATTAAATGGACCAGCAAACATAGCCGGCATGAGGAGAGGTAAAACCATATAAAGTTCAACAAGTGTGGTTACTGTCGGACACCTGTATATATTTTGTAAGAAAGCAATAGTTTTTATACATCTAGATATAAAGCAGTCAATGTTTTTCATTCACCCAGTAGTTAACTTGAACTATTCAAATAAAGCAAACTATGCATATATGATATTATCAGCCCTCAATCAACCAGAGACATAAAGTATAAAAGTCCCTTAGCTATATATATACAGTTGTATGTTAATATGACTCAACCACTGTAATAACATTTAGTGAGATTTAATTGACATTTGAGGAAACAAATAATTTGAACATTATTTGAATTTTTGCTTCAGGGGACATAATTCTGTCCGTTAATGGAAGGAGTGTAGAATTTGCCACTCATCAGGAGTTAGTGTCTGTTATTCAGTCATGTGGAGACCAGGCAAGGTAGGGAACCAAACAAAACTGCATTTTGAACATCTACATGTACCAGGTGTCTGCAGACTTAAAACTGAAGGAATGTCCTCATTGTGGATGACTGTCACAGCCATGTCATGTGATGGGGCATTCTAGCATGCAACCCGCAGTGTTCTTGACCAGTCTGAAGGATTTGACTGCTTAAAATTTCCTCGGACCAGTAAAGTTCACAGTACATTTCATTATTCAGGCTGGTAAAAATCTTGAAATGTCTGATAGCACAGAAAGAAATTTCAAGAACTCTCACGGGTAACCTTGTTACAGACATGTTGCAATCATGTACATGGTGGGAATAATGGATTTGAATAACTGACTTTTTTATTCAAAGACATTATAGTATAAGAAGTTTCTGAAATTGATTTTAAATATTCAGATAGTTACAGGTATATATTGTTTAGTTTTCTGCATCAGATTTGAGAAGAAATCTGTTTACTATACACAATGACAGATGGGCATATCTTCTAACAACCATCCCTTATGTCGGTCCTTTCAAGTTTAATGTGTTAACAGTATGTGCTATGTGGTTGAGGTGATTACAGCAGATTGCACACTGAGGTTTTACATTTGAACATCATATACTCTCCACAGTTTTATAGGCCAGTTCATCTTATACCACACCATGACCCAAATAGAGATGACACACACTATCAGATTTATATAGTGATGTCACATTTCGCAGAATTAGTTACCTGCTAATTGATAAGCTATACTGACTTTATGCTGCATCACTCAGCTCAAACATTTTATCACAATATGGAATGGAAGATTTGTAACATTTTCATGTGTCTTCTCTAACTTTCCTTAGATCGATTAATGTACATGTTTATTCTCAGGTTTCCACATGAATGTTAGAGCTTGCTATTATAGATATATACACAATGTTCTCCTGGGAGATCTAGAATCACAATATAGATAATGACCAGAAAAAGTACATGTATGGAAAGTACAAGTATGGAAATCTTCTTAAATTAGTTCGATCTTCCAACAGCCATTAGGTCAGGGATACATCCAAATTCTAGTACATTTTTATACTCTGCAGTAAATTTCATATACTTGACAATTAAGGCTGAATCATCAGAATGTAAAGCATAATAAAATAAATGCATATCCATTTCATTTTAGATGAAAATAGCAAGTCATCGTGTATTGTGAAATGCACATGTCTATTCTGGAGGTATATACATGTAAATGAGGCAATAGCCTACCTGGGAGTATACATGTGATAATACCCATCCTATCAATATTCTATTTTTAATGAAGCACGGTCACAGTACCTCAGTGGTAAGATGCCCACTTCATGATTTAGTGGTTTTATAAAATATAATAAACTGTAGTTGTAAAAAAGGAAAGTAGAGATTGTTCCTTTGCCCAGTTAATTCGGCATTGGAAGTGAAATTGTTAGTCTCATTTTGATGAGACCTTAGAACTGAGATCCGTTATTCATTATAGTGAGGAATTGACACGATAAAAGATTTCCATTATATTAGTGTGACACTTTTCCCAGAGGTGGTCAGATCTTGATATGAGTTAAATATTCTTGCTAGGACATTAGATAACTGATATAATCAATTAGTCCCTGCTTAACACAAGTGCATGCAATATTGATAATCAATTCATCTTGTTTGCAAACTTTGCTAAATTGGTTTCATAATGATATAGTTTTAGCTCACTTAATATTTAGACAAAGTTATTGAGAGTTTAATTATGCTCTACACTTTTGGTAGAAATGAATGTATGAAATTCATATTTAGTAGCTGCTCATGAGATCTTCTCTATACTCCCCACAAACAAATGAGCTAGTAGGGGGATGCTGGAATAGCCCTCTTCATCTTCTCTTTACAAGGTCCAGAAATTTTGAATGGTAACTGATGGTAAATAAATTGAACGATATAAGAACAAATAGAATGACATATTTGTCAATGAATATATATGATTTCATTGAATCTGCAGAAATTCTGAAGCAATAAACCCGTCAAATCAGCAGAAAATCTCCAATTTATGCTTCAGGATACAGAAAACATGCATATCGATTCCTATTTTAAATTTCATTCATGATAATTAAAATTGTTATAGATGTGAATTTAGAGTATAAGCACTTTATTTCACTTACAAGAGTATCAGATATTTTGTTTAAAAGTTGGATTATTCTAGTGGCAAACTTACCAGCAAAGGATATCAGCTAGAGTAACAAGCACTGTTTAGATACACTGGTCTCTTGAATGTAGAAAACAAGTTTATACAAAGGGCCATAACTTCCACAAAGGTCAACTATACCTTGATCTATGATAGTTGTTCATCACTTATAAAGCTTTACAACAAGTATCATATATCAATATCATAAAGCATAATATCAAGAAAGTGAATTTTACACAAAGAGTCATAACTTATTTGAAACTGGGTCCTCCATAACAAAAGTTGAACTTTTTAGATGCTATACAGAAAGTTATATATCTATGGAAGCTGATAGGTGCCAGGGTATAGAATAAATATTCATTTAACTGGCAGTCGCCACATAATTTAACAGGCAGCCATCACTTAATTTATGTGGTAGCCTCCAGTTGTTCAACTCCCCCCCACTCTCTCTCTCTCTCTCTCTCTCAAAATGAAAGGGGTGCAATCCCTGTAATCTCTCTCTCCAATATGTACGTGATGTACAATTATTTCGTTACTGCCTTGACATGGACAACGGACACAAACTTGACCAGAAAACCCTCTAAAAGGGGAAATTTTGTTTCTTAATACCATCCAGTCAAACACAAACTCCATTTGGCGTGCTTGTCATGGCCATTTAATGATACATTGGAGAAAGTACAAATATAATACAATGTATGCGCCGATGATGATAATATGGCAGCATAATTTAGATAAAGGAATATAGATATTAAGCAATAGAAATACCATCTTGATCCAAGGGAGCCTGAAAAAAAACAGTACCCCCTGGAGACAGCATTCTATGCAAAATTATGCCTAACAGTCAACAATCACTCCAGACAGGAACTTTGGAAGTCTGCAATGCACATCCACAGTCAATGAACCTCAGCCTGTATTGATCCATGCCATGACACTGAAATGAGAAATTAACAAACCGGAAAAGACAACCGAAGAACAAATTGACTGAGATACTAAGGGACATGAAAATTGAGGGGAAGAGGGAGGGTGGGTGTAAAAAATTTAGCATCTGCTCTGTTCAAATGACGGAATGAAAAGGAGTAATCTATGACATGCGCGCAGAAATGAAAATTGGAATTTCGTACGACGAACCTGATGCGTTTCGAATTTAATCAAGATAAAGCTGCACAAAATAACCCAGTTTATCCATATTAGATAAACCCCATTAAGAGCAATATTGTTTGTCGATTGTGCTTTACTTTACAAAGTTATATAAATGTTTATTTGCACACAAGAAAATCATCATATGTACTTATAATAAGCCAATGTATCAGGCACGTAGAACCAAGGGACTGACCCTCCACTTTTTTGACAACATTCATTTTCTGTTATTTTCACATGCAAACTAAGGTATTTTCACTCGTAAAATAAGATTAATTGGCAAATTGGCCCTAACCCCTCTTTGTTGGTGGTAGTAATGAATGGTAAAAATGTAATCATGAATGAACTGATGAATTGAAGGATGAACAGAGCCCCTTCCTCCAATTTAGGAGTATGAAGTTTAGGCAAAAGAGAAATTTCTCCTCTGACTGTTCCTACATTTTAAAAAATGATGCTACAATCTGCTTACTATTCTAAATCTTTCAAAAACAATCACTCAGCAGTATGAATTAAATTGTTTTTAAAATTGTCAGCTAGTATGTATAAATTAAGTGGCGGCCGCCAGATATACTAAATGGCCGCCACATAAATTAAGTGGTGACCACCAGTTAAATGAATATTAATTCTATACCCTGGCATCTATCGGCTTCCAGCTTCCGTATATATCAATATCTAAAGCATACTGAAAAAAAGTGGAAAACAATGGAACCGACCCACAGACAGAAAATGTATGGTCCCTTCCAGTTTAACTATTGAGGAGCTAAGAAAATATCACCACTTGTGCATAATTGCTCCGCAGGCCAACTGTTACCAGGGAGAAACAATTGATCTTGAATCAAGTCAGTTAAAGGCAAAAACCCTCATGTTCCCCATGTTCTTATCTTTTTCCAGAAAATCTAGAGGGGACTCTGGGTTTCCTTTCCACCTGTCTCTCCATTTGTTGTCAAGTCTGTCCCACTGTGTTTTCTACACTACATGTAGCTTTTATTTGTACATGTAATGTATTTGAATAATGAATATAAGTCTTTCTCAGAAAGTGTGGAGTCTTAGTAATGTTTGGTCCAAGTGGCTTTTGATTATTATGGTTGACTCTGTTTTAGAACTGAAGAGGAGTCTTAGTAATGTTTGTTCCATGCAGGCTTTCAATCATTATAGTTGACTGTTTTAGAACTGAAGATTTATGCATGTCTATTTGTTTTTTGCTTTCTTTCTTGTGTTTTCACATTGAGGTATTGATATGAAACCTGCTGTGTAATGTCTTGGAGAACAACTAACGATCAAGAACAGAGCAATTCAATGTTGAGAAAAAATATCAGAATTCCACGGGAATTTAATTAACACTTTCACCCATATAAAGCTCTTCAAATTACACCTATGAGGGAAAGCCCTAATCAAATTCCTATGGAATTCTCTCTCTTTTATTTAATTATATAAACCAAAACTCTCTCTCAAACTCTCTCTCTCTCTCTGCATTCACAAAGCTCTCCAATTTTAACAAGATGTACTGTGAGCAATGCTCACTAAGAATACCCCCCGCTTACCCCAATCTCCCAAAGGGTGTTGTTAATAGGTATAAATTACCTCTTTCCTGAGTGTAAAAATATGGTATGCATTTGTAGAAGAAAATGGAGGATATAGTCTGAACACAAATCCATGGCATAAACCTATAATTTTGACCTTGAGATCAAAGGTCAAGGTCATAAAGAGGTCATGAATGTACATGACACATAGTCTCATGGTGATACACCCATGTCTTATGGTATGACTATGTCAAAACCCTATAATCAATTTTGACCTTGAGGTCAAAGTTCAAGGTCATATACAGGTCATGAAGGTACTCGACACATCGTCTCATGGTGATACACTCATGTGTCAAATATGATATGCCTATGTCAAAGAACAAAGAAGTCATGGCCCGGACATGAATCCATTGTAAAAACCTTTAATTTTGACCTTGAGTTCAAGGTCATATGGAGGTCATGAAGGTACATGACACATCGTCTCCTGGTGATACACTCATGGGTCAAATATGGTATGCCTATGTCAAAGAACAAAGAAGTTATGACCCGGACACGAATCCATTGTAAAAAACCTTTAATTTTGACCTTGAGGTCAAGGGTCAAGGTCATATGGAGGTCATGAAGGTACATGACACATCGTCTCATGGTGATACACTCATGTGTCAAATATGGTATGCCTATGTCAAAGAACAAAGAAGTTATGGCCCGGACACGAATCCATTGTAAAAAACCTTTAATTTTGACCTTGAGGTCAAGGGTCAAGGTCATATAGAGGTCATGAAGGTACTTGACACATCGTCTCATGGTGATCTACCTGTGTGCCAAATATGGTATGCCTAAGTCAAAGAACAAAGAAGTTATGGCCCGGACACGAATCTGCACAGACAGACAGAGTGATTCCTATATACCCCCCAGAACTTCATTCGGGGGGGGGGGGGGGGGGGGGGGGGGGGGTATAAAAATGCTTTCTAAGTATGTTTACAATATCTTATATAAATGAAATATCAAATTCTTCCACTACAATGTTCCTTTGAGTGGGGTAAAAGTATGCCAACTCGCTGTTTGAGCAGGTTTATTATTAAACTTACTTTTGATTAAACAAATGTTGAATGATAAAAATCAATGCTGTTTTCAGCATCTCAGCTTTCATTTTACTTTGACAGCCATTTTTCTGACTATGCAGTTTAGAATAATCTTCCTAATTGATTGACTGTACAATGACAAATTTCCTTTTACTTTGCTGTAAAACTTTTAAAATTTATAATGTGTTGTCTTTTTCCTTTTGATATGCTTCCTGATGGAGATATGATGTAAATTTATGTTTTCAGGTCATTGTATTAATTGTAGAAAATAATTTACAGGTCAATGTAAGTTACAGTAATTGTAATTTACACTTAAATTTCTTTACATTCAAAGTTATATACACTCAGATGAAGCTATTTTGATATTGCATGGTACAACTGTAGCAAGTAAATTAACAAAGGCAATGTAAAGGAAAATTTCAGTTCATTAATTGTTGTGGATTTTGTGAGGACAATAAGGAAGTCATTTACCCAAAATATTTTAAGTCTTCGCATGAAAGTGAAAGCTTGAGTTTTTACTGCCAGAGTTATGGTAGCTTAATTGATGTCCTGTTGATGTGCAGTAAGGTTTCAGAATTCTCATTTTTACCCAGGGGGTTAAAAGGGGTTGAAAACAACATTTTCCTACAAAAACCTGGTTCCCAGAACTCCTCTTACATTATACGCAGTAGACAAATCATCTTTTGGAAGGTAATAGGTGGTGTCTATATAGATGTGCAATATGGTTTCAGAATTTTCATTTTCACCCTGGGGGCTAATTGGGGATCGAAAAACAATGTTTTCTGTAGAAAAACCTGGTTCCCAGAACTCCTCTTACGTTTTATACAGTAAAGACAAATATTTAATTGAAGATACTTGCATGGTGATGTGCATGCAATACCCGGTAAGTTTTTGAAATTTTTTTTTTTCACTTTGAGGGGCAAATGGGGTAAGTAAACAACGAACAAAAACCTGGTTCTCAGTACATTGTGTCATGTGCAACAAGAATATATTTTCTTTAAAGGTTGAAATCTCAACCATTTTAAAGATCGACATTTGAGCAATAAAAAAATGATGGGGATTAGGATGACCCCGGGGCACTTGCCCATCAGAATACTCAATGCATCTTGGTATGTGTAGCAGGAAAATATATGGTTTAGGGGTCAGGACCTCAATTGTTTTAAGTACATGTATTTTTCCACAATTATGAAATAGGGTTTAGAATGACCCCAAGCCACTTGCCCAACAAAATACTCAATGCATCTTGACATATGCAGCAAAATTATATGTGGTATAGAGTATATTATATGGTAATTATTGTGGCTTTTTTGCTAGCTACACAAGTATGATGGAGAGTATATTTAAAGGCAAACACTTGCATGCAGAAATTACTGTCTTTTAAATATGATGGCATCTAATTTTATTTATATATCTAAAATCTTCTAAAGAACTTCGAGTAATGATCCAGTCTTCTTTTTTTTAATCTGTTAAACTAAAGAATAAAATTAGAGCTCAAAGAAAAACTAAGTAAATTTTTGTTTTACTTAATAAAAAGAATGAGTACAATGCAGTTTTTCTTGATTTGTCTTGAAAATCACCACAAACTCGTCAATAAGCAGTGTCAGGCATTGCAAGGGGAATAAATCAGTTTGATTAAATGTGGAGCTAAAGCCTCAAGCTACATGCAATGGCAATGTGCCCCACTTTGAGCAGATGCTCTGCCCCAAGTTCCATCAGAACATAAGTTCTCACTTTCTCATCCAGTCAGCAATCACTAAATATTCTATTAAGTGATGCAATATATTAATTGCTAAGAATCTTTCATGTTCACATGAGTGACATCAAATTTTTAGTTGACAGCTTCAAGTTGCAAAGGCAAAAGAGAGAAAACATTTGATTGGCTCAAAACTTTGAATCAGCCAATGAAAAAGTGGGTTATGTTCGAAGTATTAAGTTAGCACTAGATCATATCAAGTAAAATCTTAGTGATGAAGAAAGTGCTGGTGTTGCTTCACTCCATCATCCACTCCTTCTTAATCACTGAAATTATTAATATGATCTACATGTAAATATTACTTAAGAATTTTTCTGCTGTTCATGTATCGACCGAAGCTTAGAATTCTTTTTATAACAGGTCAAAATTGCTTTTTTTCCCTAATTATATTGTTTTTCTTTTTTCCTTTTCTTTATTTGTACAGGTTGTAACACACCAGCTATGGTAAAACTGTATGCTGATGTATTTTCACTATTTTTATAGGTCAAAGTTGTGAAAGGAAAACCACATTTACAGGAGCAAATTTAATGCCATGTACAGTCTACAACACAATAATTGATATTGCTAACACATTTGAATAATTGTTCTTTTTTTCAGATTGGTGGTGTTATTTGTGGATTGTTGTAAAAAAGTTGAACTCCATGATAGACTCATAAAATTAAAGGTATATAGATTAACATAAAAAGTTCTGTTAATTCCTGGAAAACAATATACATGTACAACACAAGTAGTATCTCGTAGAATTTTAAAATTATTTTTGTGTTCTGTTAACACTTTCTTTCAAAGAATTTTTAAATAAAGATTGAATTAAGGTTAGAAATTGATGCTTGGTTTACTTTTTTATAGAGATTGCTCAACTTGAAGATAAAAGAACTGAGGGATGTAGAAATGAAAGAGAGAGAACTCTTGGATGGTGAGTTTAACATATTGTACAGTAGTGGTAGACTGTGGATATCGATCGGTCTGGATAGCTTAATAGCTAGTTAGTTAGAGCATTTGACTACTAGTAATGCAAGGGTCCTGGGTTTGATTCCTGGTCCAGCTCAAAATTTTCTCCTTGCTAATTTATATATATTTAAGAAATGAATTTCAATTTTCAAAAAAACGCGAGGGTATGAACTGCTACACTTCACACAGCATACTTCATGAACCACACTAGTGCTTCATGAACAGTATGCTGGCATAAAACATTGCAGTTCATACCCTCATGTTTTTTTCAAAATTGAAATTTATATATTATATTTACATTCTGCTTTCAATTTTGTCAGAATTCCCAGCCATTAAATTAGACGTGTTATATTTATCAAGATTCATACATCCATTGACCGTTCGCAGTAGCTCAGTGATAGAGTGTTCGCTTTGTAACTAGGAGGTTGTGAGTTCAAGCCCCACTCGTACCATGGCTGCTTCAAACCTCAGACATAAATATAGTTAGTGATTGTTCCTTCGCCAAATGCTCGGCATTTAGGAGTGAGAATCACAGGTCTTTCAGATATAACCTTATAAACGAAGGTCCCATGTCATGGGATGCGTTGGCATGTTAAACAACCCTCACATGGAAATATTTGGATACAATGAATCTATTAATGGGTAAAGCAAAGTAATTGTGACAATCTATTGACGTGGCTGAATTTGTTTCACTGACGCTGAATTTTTTTTCAGAATTTTGCTTCACTCGAGGCCTTGACAGATTCGACTATTGCAGACAGAGCATTCTCAGTACCCAGTCAAACGAGTCCAGCT
Source organism: Ostrea edulis (assembly GCF_947568905.1). Taxonomy (NCBI): domain Eukaryota; kingdom Metazoa; phylum Mollusca; class Bivalvia; order Ostreida; family Ostreidae; genus Ostrea; species Ostrea edulis. The sequence continues at coordinate 103,334,949 of NC_079165.1, forward strand.
TGGACAGGATCAGCATACTGACAGCCAACAGCAACCTCCATAACATTCCAAACACAGTCACCCTCCATCTGAATGCATCCAGCTCCTTTTCAAACACATCTAAGAGTTCTAGTGATGAGCTTAGTGACTGTGCATACGATGTTGATAGCTTTGCTGATGTGAATTATGCAGATGATTCTGACGGAGACTCTGGGTATTCTAATGAAGATTTCCCAGGCATACAGAGAAGAAACACTGTCATTGAACGAAGAAATTCGGGAGAGGATGTTAGAAACAGACGAGAGACATTGGTGGCTGTTGAGTGCGAGTGTGAAGGTGACAGGATATGTCGACTTTGTGAAATAAGGCAACAATCTGAATCCATGGACATGCCCTTGTCTGAGGGTTCAGAAGACGCCACACCTGTGATGGACTCTGATAGTAGTTTAGTTCATACCCCTAACCCTGAGTCTAATCCAGATTGTATCCCTGGATCTGAGAAACCAGAGCAGGTTTCATGTGAACTCAATGACTGTGCAGATTTGGTTCAGTCCAATCCAGATGACAGTTCACCTGCTGGTCAGGTAATATCTTACCAGGACTCATCAGAGACGGAGCCAGATACAGCCATGAAGGATGACTGGGATTTCCCTTTCTGGACAGAGGGAGCAATCTGCATCAATCTAGATGATGAGGATACCAAACTTTGATATTTAGCATGAATTGTATCAATGTTGGATGTTAATATCAAATTGCTGTTTTGGATAATATTTATGTGCTAAATGGATTATTATATTGCTGCCGCCACTTCACCACCACCACCCCTATTCCACCACCCCTACCCCATATTCCTTTTCACTCTCGCCACCACCCCATCCCCCTTCACACTTACCACCACCCCCACCCCAACTCCATTCCTTTTCTAGTGGAAGTCAATAGATGCAGTTTAAGATTTACAACTTTATTCCCAGTCTTAATGAATTAAGACCAGATTGTTGATGTTATTATCTGTTATATGTCACCTTATATGTTTTATTCTATACCATATCATGTCCCACCCCATGAATGTTTTAATATTGTTGATCTAAGACCAAGATTTTTTATTGTTTGTGTATGTGTAACATTGTGTCCAAAAGTTATTTTATGTGATTTTATTTTGTTTTCTAAATATAAAACTCATATTCAAATATCATAATGTATATACATGTACCTGCTTATAAGTCAGATTTTGGGGAAGTTAAATTTTGGTCACAATCTTCTTTATGTATAAATCCTACTACTGCCAAGGAAATTTTTCTCGCTTATCACACGTGAATGATAATAAATTCTTAAAATGTATGACAAGAAATATATCTGATTCAGTTTTTAAAAAAAAAATTAATGTCATGAAAAATAGATTAGATTAGAGGTAAAATATGACAGAATCTTGATCTGAAATTGACAGTTGATTCTGGGGAGAATTTTATCGACTTACATGCAGATCTAGGTAGATGTCAGAATACAACTGAGTTATGAGCAAACAACATTATGTGTGAGTATGTTTACATGTGTTGTATTGTTAGACTTCCTGATTATTGAAGGGTGTTCTCTTAGACGTGTAGTCATTAGGATGTGTGTATACATGTATTTCCTTGTAGTGCTGGTCACTACTACAAAATAGCATTTATTGCATTTGACGATTTCTTTTTTAGTATAGATGAAGTGTGATTGTGCCAAATCTTTGCTTTGTTATTCAGTAAATTTAGAAATTCTAGAATATTGTTGCATAGCAAAATAATGAGTAACAAGGAATAATACTATATAGTAAAACTTGATTTACATTCAGGTACAGAGGAGATTTGCTTACTTGTGCCAAAGGCTTAATAAATAGTCTGTTAATAATCCATTTTTTCTGATATATTGCTGTAAAAGAATTGTGCTTATTCATATCGCTCACAGGCAATTATATCGCTTGGTTTCGAATTTACTATTAAAGAGTACTCTTCAATAGTGAATTCGAACCCAAAGGATATAATTGCCTGGGATTTCAGTTATAAAAATATGTTAGCTTTTAATATTTCCATGCACATATACTGTTTCAAGAAATACTCCACAGGGAACACAAATACAATTAAGTGTTATCTAAGGAAAAAGGATTATATATGATGAAGACTTAATGAGGTCCCCTGAAATTACTTAATTATCTAAAGCAAAGTTTACTTTATTTGATCAAGAGTGCATATGCTAAATTTTCAGAGAGAGGTATTTTATTATTAGAATTGTTGGTTCTTTAAAAAAAAAAAGACAATATTTTATATAATGTACATTTTCCAGATTTCCTAAAATTTGATGAGTAAGAGCTACATTGTATGTTTTGGGTAAAAAACAAAAAAGTGCAGCAAATGAGAAAATGTTTTGTTTCTGACTGCAAAAATGGGTTGAAATTGTTTGTAAATTTTATTTTGATTTTGTCAAACAAGAATTGAGGCTTTAGAAGGTGTGTTCGAAATTTCAACAATTTTAAATGAATTATCACAATTTTGAGGCACCAGATTAAGCTTACATTGCATCTTTTTCTTAATTTTGCTAACCTATTGTAAAACAGTATTTTGATTTGCTTTATATACACCATGGATTTTGATTATTTTAAATAGATTTGGATTAAAAGCAGCAAAAGTCTGCATGCCTGCTTCTAGAATTTTTAATTGATTGTGGAAAATTGAAAATTTTGCTTAATACTGCTTTTATATGTTAGAAAAAAAAACTGTAAACACCAGTGTGAGTAGATGGTGAATAATGTAGTGATGGTTATAGAATTTCCCTCAGCTTCACATTATCTCCCCTTAACACATTTAATTGGCTCATAATTGTACTAAGAAACAAATTTATTTAAAATCCAAAGCAAAGATGGAAATGGACAATGATTTTGATGGTGCTAACCATGTGTTTCTCTTACTGTCAATTATTTAGTATTTACCTGTTCTATGTTGTTAGCAGAAATTTGGATGTGTTGTTGTAATTGTTGATGTTTTATCATGATATCAGTAGTGTTGTTAACAGTGAGATTCATGTCAATACAGAAATAGTGTTGTTAACAGTGAGATTCATGTCAATACAGAAATAGTGTTGTTAACAGTGAGATTCATGTCAATACAGAAATAGTGTTGTTAACAGTGAGATTCACATTGATACAGAAATAGTGTTGTTAACAGTGAGATTCACATTGATACAGAAATAGTGTTGTTAACAGTGAGATTCATGTCAATACAGAAATAGTGTTGTTAACAGTGAGATTCATGTCAATACAGAAATAGTGTTGTTAACAGTGAGATTCACATTGATACAGAAATAGTGTTGTTAACAGTGAGATTCACATTGATACAGAAATAGTGTTGTTAACAGTGAGATTCATGTCAATACAGAAATAGTGTTGTTAACAGTGAGATTCACATTGATACAGAAATAGTGTTGTTAACAGTGAGATTCACATTGATACAGAAATAGTGTTGTTAACAGTGAGATTCATGTCAATACAGAAATAGTGTTGTTAACAGTGAGATTCACATTGATACAGAAATAGTGTTGTTAACAGTGAGATTCATGTCAATACAGAAATAGTGTTGTTAACAGTGAGATTCACATTGATACAGAAATAGTGTTGTTAACAGTGAGATTCATGTCAATACAGAAATAGTGTTGTTAACAGTGAGATTCACATTGATACAGAAATAGTGTTGTTAACAGTGAGATTCATGTCAATACAGAAATAGTGTTGTTAACAGTGAGATTCATGTCAATACAGAAATAGTGTTGTTAACAGTGAGATTCACATTGATACAGAAATAGTGTTGTTAACAGTGAGATTCATGTCAATACAGAAATAGTGTTGTTAACAGTGAGATTCATGTCACTACAGAAATAGTGTTGTTAACCGTGAGATTCATGTCAATACAGAAATAGTGTTGTTAACATTGAGATTCATGTCAATACAGAAAGTGTTGTTAACAGTGAGATTCACATTGATACAGAAATAGTGTTGTTAACAGTGAGATTCATGTCAATACAGAAATAGTGTTGTTAACAGTGAGATTCATGTCAATACAGAAATAGTGTTGTTAACAGTGAGATTCATGTCAATACAGAAATAGTGTTGTTAACAGTGAGATTCACATTGATACAGAAATAGTTTTTTTATACAATGTGATTCATAGTGAGAAGTGATGCTATTATACAATGTGCTTCAATACATACAGATTTACTTCTATGTACTTGGTATCTTTTTTAATTTTATTTTTAATAACATTTTCTAGAATAGTATAATCATTCCTTGATCAAACTCATAATTACAGTGTTTAATTGCTGGAATGATTTCTGTAATGTCTGTATATTTCACAAACCTGTTTTTAAAGCAGAATTGATAACTGCAGATATAGAATTTTGGTTTTCAAGTTTATAATATACAGTACTTATGTTACAAGAGAGAATATACAAATTGTCATGTGATATGGTATGAAATTTTCAACGTTACCACTTTTTTAAAATGTGGATACTCAGACATTAAGTACATAAGGAGCCAAAGATGTCGCATGATATATTTTGTAAATCTAGGAAGACTATATGGTCACAATTTTTGTTACTCCCAGTATACATCAATATATTTGTACAAAATTGTTAATGAAATAAAATTGATAATATGATCAGTTGTCTGATAGTAGAATGCCAAACTAGCCAACCACATTCAAATAAAGCAGCCGTGCATGTCAGTGTTTCAGTGGAGGATCCAGACCCATCCCTTTATTTAATCATCTATATTACTACTTTTAGTCTTCATTCAGATATTGTCAATTGATCTCAGCTCACACAACTCTTACAGGAATCATTATCTCAGCTCACTCAACTCATACAGGAATCATTATCTCAGCTCACTCAACTCATACAGGAATCATTATCTCTGCTCACTCAACTTCTTTTACAGGAATCATTATCTCAGCTCACTCAACTCTTACAAGAATCAATATCTCAGCTCACACAACTTTTACAAGAATCATTGTCTCAGCTCACACAACTTTTATAGGAATCATTATCTCGGCTCACTGAACTCTTACAAGAATCATTATCTCAGCTCACTCAACTCTTACAGGAATCATTATCTCAGCTCACACAACTTTTACAAGAATCATTATCTCGGCTCACTGAACTTTTACAAGAATCATTATCTCGGCTCACTGAACTCTTACACGAATCAATATCTCAGCTCACACAACTTTTACAAGAATCATTATCTCAGCTCACTCAACTTTTACAAGAATAATTATCTCAGCTCACTCAACTTTTACAGGAATCATTATTTCGTCTCACTGAACTCTTACAAGAATCAATATCTCGGCTCACACAACTGTTCCAGGAATCATTGTCTCACCTCACACAACTTTTACAGGAATCATTATCTCAGCTCACTCAACTCTTACAGGAATCATTATCTCAGCTCACACAACTTTTACAAGAATCATTATCTCAGCTCACTCAACTTTTACAGGAATCATTATTTCATCTCACTGAACTCTTACAAGAATCAATATCTCGGCTCACACAACTCTTCCAGGAATCATTGTATCAGCTCACACAACTTTTACAGGAGTCAATGTCTCAGCTCACACAACTTTTACAGGAATCATTGTATCAGCTCACTCAACTCATACAGGAATCATTATCTCAGCTCACACAACTCTTACAGGAATCATTATCTCAGCTCACACAACTTTTACAAGAATCATTATCTCAGCTCACTCAACTTTTACAGGAATCATTATTTCATCTCACTGAACTCTTACAAGAATCAATATCTCGGCTCACACAACTCTTCCAGGAATCATTGTATCAGCTCACACAACTTTTACAGGAATCAATGTCTCAGCTCACACAACTTTTACAGGAATCATTGTATCAGCTCACTCAACTCATACAGGAATCATTATCTCAGCTCACACAACTTTCACAGGAATCATTATCTCAGAGGGGCCTCCGTGGCCGAGTGGTTAGAGCATTGCGCTCAAAATCTCACCTCTGTCGGCACGGGTTCGAATCCCGCTCGCGCCGGTAAATGAGAAAGTTTCCCAGTTTACTTTCGAAACGTCGGTGGTCTTTTCCCAGGTACATTGTATCTGGGTTCTCTCTTCCACCAATAAAAACTGGGCGCCACCATATAACTGAAAAATTGTTGAGTGTGGCAGAAAACCTCAAAAAACAAACATTATCTCAGCTCACACAACTTTTACAGGAATCATTATCTCAACTCACACAACTTTTACAGGAATCATTGTATCAGCTCACTCAACTCTTACAGGAATCATTATCTCAGCTCACACAACTTTTACAGGATTCAATATCTCAGCTCACACAACTTTTGTGTGAATCAAATTGGATACAGTATTTCAACTTAAGTAAAAATTCTTAAAGCTGTATGTGCAGTATTAAACAGTATTTCATTCGATGTTAAAGGGGCGCCCCATTAGCTGTGAAAGTGATGGCAACCATTTTTTTCTCAAAATCTCTCATTGACATAGGGATATATCTTGATGACTAATAAAGACATTTATTTAGTGCAAAAACAAGAGAAACCTAATAAAACTACGTTAGATAACCACTTTTAGTGAAAAGAAATACATAAGGAAGAGTTATAAATTGTCTTGCAAGAACACGATTTCATGTGGCCATGCAAATGTTGCTTTCGAAATTCCGCGTGAAACATCATGTGATCATGAATATTTCAAAATCGACTCGGGAGAATACATAATTAAATAGGAAATTAGCTTGATTACTTTTTAGTTATTGATTGAGTTAAATTGCATAATTTGCACGAAGTGTATAGCTTGATATAAAACACGTTTTTTAATTCTTACGATGATATCCAAACATAACGGCATAAATAGCTTTGACTTACTTGACTTAATTCCTTCTCTCCTCGTGGAGAATAGGGCCATGAACAAGTCCTCTCCATTTAATTCTATCCTGGGCTGATCTTGCTGCCTCTGTCCATGACCCAAAACCTAGTTCTTTCCTCTCTCTTTCTATTGTTCTTCTCCACGTTTCCTTCGGTCTTCCTCTCTTTTTCCTTCTGGTGTCCAACTAAGGGCTACATATGGGTGTGTTCTTTTATCCATCCGTAGCACATGTCCAATCCATTGCCATCTGCGTGTTTTTATCATAGTGCTGATCTTTGCTACTCCTGCTATCTCTCTAACTGCTACATTTGATATTTTCATTGCCAGTAGATCTTTAAGATTTTCCTAAGACATTTGTGCTGGAAGGTATCTACAAGTTTTTCGTCCCCTTTTGTCATTTTCCAGGTCTCACTGCCATACAATAACACAGCTATTACATTTGAGCTGAAGAGCTTCATTTTTGTTTTTTCTGTTGAGTTGGTTATTGCTCCAGATCTTGCGTAGCTTATGGAATGCTACTCTTGCATGGCCAATTCTTCTTCTTATATCTTCATTAGTACATCCTGTCTTGCTTACTGTTGCTCCGAGGTAAATGAACTCATCCACATCGTTTATGTTGTTCCCATTGATGGTTATTGGTGTGATGTTTGCAGCATTTAGACGCATAACTTTGGTTTTTCCTGTATTGATTTTTAAACCTGTTCTAGCTGCATATCTGTTTAGAGAGTTCAGTTTTTGTTGTATTTGATCTTTGCTGCTGGATAATAAAGCGATGTCGTCTGCAAAATCTAGATCGTCTAATTTTGTTGTCATATTCCATCTTATGCCTGAGTTGTTATCTGCTGTTGTCTTTTTCATTATCCAGTCAACTACCAGGAGGAACAAGAAACCCGACATGTTGCATCCTTGTTTGACACCAGATTTAACATTAAACCATTCTGTTGTACCATTCCCATCAACAACTGCGCATTCACTGTCTTCATACATTAATTTAACCATACTGATTATTACGTCTGGTATTCCATAAGATTTCATGATCTTCCAAAGGGTTTCCCTGTGTACGCTGTCGAAGGCTTTTTCAAAATCGACGAAGCATAGATAGAGGTTGGAGTTCCATTCTATAGCTTGTTCTAGAATATTACGTAGGACAAATATCTGTTCCGTAGTGCCTCTTCCTGCCCTGAATCCAGCTTGTTCCATTCTCATATGTCTGTCTACACCAAGTACAATTCTTTTTATTATTATTTTCCCCATTATTTTGGCAGTTGTTGCTATTAGTGTGATTCCTCTCCAATTTCCACAGTTTGTCAGTTCACCTTTCTTTGCTAACTTTATTATAAGTCCCCTTCTCCAATCTTTGGGAGCTTTTCCAGTTGTCCAGACAATGTTGTATAGTTTGTGTAGTTCCTTGACAGTTGTTTCTATGTCTGATTTCAATATTTCTACAGTGATGTTATCTACACCTGGAGCTTTGCCTAATTTCATTTCCTTCAATGCTCTCCTTATCTCATCTTCTGTTGGTGGACCTGTTTCTATGTCTAATTCGATGGACTCCCCTGTTAGTATTTCAGCAGGATCAATAGGGTCTGGTCTATTTAACACTTCGCTGAAGTGTTCCATCCATCTTTTTCTTATATCTTCCTCTTTAGTCAAGAGATTTCCTTCCTTGTTTTTAACTGTCTCAACAGTTTTTGGACGTTCGTTGCACAATAATTTGGTTACATCATATACAGTTTTCATGTTTCCGATGTTTGCTGCCTCTTGTGCCTCATTCGCCATGTCGTCTACCCATTGTCGTTTGTCTTTTCTAAAACTTCTTTTCACCTCTTTGTCTTTGTCCCCATACTTTTCTTTTAGTCTAGCTCTTAATCTCTCTGATCTTGCACTTTCTACTTTGCCCTTTAGAACTCGCCTCTCTTCTACCTTCTTCCAACTGCCCTGGCTTATCCATTCCTGGTTTTTCCTTTTTCTACACCCAAGTACGTTTATGGCAGTTTCATTATATGCAGTTTTAATGTTGTTCCATCTTTCCTCTATGTCATCAGGATTGGGACCTGTGGTGTTGTCTTCACTGAGTGCGTTAAATCTATTCCTCAGTTCTATTTGGAATTGTTTCCGAACTTCTGGTACCTTAAGTTTGCATGTCTCGAATCTTGTTGAAGATGTTGGTTTCTTTCCTATTTTGTGCAGTTTAAGCATTACTTTTGTGATGACTAAATTGTGGTCAGATCCGACATCTGCACCTCGGTGTGCTCTGACATCCAATACAGATCTTTTAAAGCGCCCATTGACTGCTACATGGTCTATCTGGTTCTTGTGTTGACCATTTGGTGAAGTCCATGTCTGCTTGTGTATGTCTTTATGTTTAAACATTGTTGTAGATATTGCCAAGTTGTTGATGGCACAAAATGATGCAAATCTTTCTCCATTGTCGTTCCTTTTCGAGTGTAAACCATACTTTCCAACAATTCCATCCTCTCCTTCCTGTTTGTTACCTACTTTTGCATTAATATCGCCAGTTAGAATTATAATATCATGGCGTGGAGTGTTGTCTATGACTCCCTGTAGTTGTTCGTAAAAATTATCTTTTGATTCCTCGTCTGCATCATTGGTAGGTGCATACACTTGTATTAATGTTGTTTTTATATAGTTTGACCAGAACCTGGCAGTTATGATGCGGTCGTTAATGGGTGCCCATTCGTATAATGTCTTGGCTTTCTCCTTTGATATAGCAATAGCAACTCCATTACTGTGATGGTTATCTTTCCTTCCAGAATACAGTATAGTTTCACCTGTCTGGGTTCTGATTTTTCCAGAATCTGTCCATCTGCATTCGCTTATTCCAAGTATATCTAGGTGGTATCTCTTCATTTCTGCTATTACTTGTGTGGTTTTTCCAGTGGAGTACATAGTTCTTACGTTCCATTATCCCAACCTGACGATGTTTTTGGGGCTTGCTAGCATATCCCTCTGTCCGCGAACTTCCTTTCGGCTTTGGCCCGTAGACATCATGCTTGCATCTCTGTCCGTTATGAAATCATCCTTTGGAGTATGCTCGATAGCTATGCTTACCCCACGACTTCTTATTGACTTTTTCATAGTTTCCGTAATCAACTTCTTTTTATGAGGTCGGGTGATTAGCCCTACGCTCAACCTCGTTGAGGTGGTTTTTCTGTTGGGGTTTTCCTTCCCTTAGATGACGGTCTTTTTAAGACTATTGGATGCCATCCCCCAGGTTTTACATCGGAGTGTCCTTCTCCTAGGTAAGCTGCCATCCCTGGTTGCGAATCTCACCTATCCGGGTTTTACATCGGAGGTTTCCTTCTCCTAGACAGATAATCATCCCTGATTATCGACATCATGTCTTGCCGGCTATATTCCCATAGCTGGGGCAAGGTTGATGAGTGCTAGGGCGTGTCCACACGCCGGTGGGCCTACACACTGCATCTATGGGGCCCTTGCTGCTCCCAGATCCCCATTAGTTCTGCCTGGTCCCGAGAGAGGCCAGTATCCGTGTGCTGCCAACGTGGAGGCACTAATGGAGTCTTGGTAATGTAGAGGCTATGTACTGACAGGAGAGGCTGACGCACTCGGCTCTCTTTTCGCAAAAGGATGCTAGTCAGCGGCAAATACATGCACTAGACGCATATCACTACCCTGTGGTATATACCACCAACACACATAAATAGCTTTAATCTACATTTATTTTCTTTGATTCATTTGATAACCTGTAAAATCCGTCACTCTTTAGAACACCCGGTGGCCGTTTATTCGAGAACGAAACGCGAATTCTTTTTATATACATTATAACGCGCATATTTGCAAAAGTTTAGTGTCATAACTCGAACGTTTGACATTATGACTCAAAATTTGCATGTTTATTCGAGAGCGTTACACGTTTGACGTGATAAATTATTTTGTTGGCTACGAAAATAAGCTGCATGGGATTTCGGATTAAAATTCTTGACAAGCAAACAAAAGTGGTGGTGTGGGGAATTTAGGGTCGTCATCAACTAAAACTGCCACAATATTTTTTGGCTTCGTTTTCTTAAATCGTAGTGGGCGCTCATATTTCTTATTTTACGACTACTATAGAATCGAGGGAGTAACCCCCACCCCATTTCTATTTCTACATGCCTACACCTTCACAAGGCTATTAAAACTTAAAAGCGGATACAAATCTGTAAAAGACGATGCTTCCGTCCCGGTGTTGAAAATACCTTCGATTTTATGGAATTTCGAAATCAGTTACTAGTAGTTGATGGCGTTTTACCCATTTGTTGCCACTTTGCCGAGACAGTCACCAAAGTCGTTTCTTGGAAGAGGCCACCAACAAACGCCTATGGGTGGCTGTTTATATAAGTGACTTTGTCGTCAATGATATATTAGCAACAAGCCGATAATGGTGCCAAAAATCGGGCCTTCGTTGCCTATAAAGCTTAGATGTGCTCCTTGAAGGTCTGAAATGCTTGCATCTAAATTCTGGGAGCTTCGCCGTCTAACCATGAAATTGATAAAGTTTACTTAAACGGGCGTCTGGGTTGCCTCAATCTAGTACTAACCCAGACCCCATGCTTTTTGTGACGTGCGCACTATTTGTTCTAGATAGCTATGCCCCTGATAACTATACAGTCAAACCTGCATAAAGAGACCAACGGAGAATGGAATAAAGGTCACACATGACAGGTGATCTCTTAATACAGATTACATATCCACAGTAATTGCACTTCGCAAATAATTAATATACAGAAATAGTTTGTACAATGGAAAAAAATAACTGTACATGTACATGTATTTGGAATTCATTATTAAGAATATCAAGTATGGTTTTTTAAAATAGTAAATGTTGTAAAATAAAATTCATAATGCACTATACTATTATAGTAGCTACCTAGGGGTAGTTAAAAATCTAAAATACAATGTGCTGTATTATATTTTATTCTTCATCAAAAATTACATTTAATCTGTTTAAGAATGATAAAATTTACATGCATTTTATGCCTCGTTCACACGAAGAATTTAATTCGCATTAAACGTAAGTTAATGCGAATTAAATCTGAACCGCGTTCACACGGAGATTTTACTGCGCATTAGTTTACTTCGAATCAAAATTGACGTCGCGATTTAATGCGAATTAAATTTACTTCGCATTAGCTCCGTGTGAACGCTAAGCGAATCTAATTCGCATTAAATGTACACGCATGCGTAATGGCAAATTTGGGTCGCATGCATCATACCCATGGTCAGCTATATATATTAATGTCAGTTTTGTACGAAAAATTAATAAAAATGATAATAATCACTAAAAACATGTACAAACAGCATGTCATTAGATAATGTCAGACGTAAATATGTGCTCTGCATAGGCATACTGAGTAATACATGTGGAAGGAATTGTTTTTAAATACGACAAAAATGTTTTAAAATAGTGATAATGTGGTAGTATTGGATTTTTATTATGCTTTTATTTCAGCCGGAAATTTGGGAAATTAAAATAAACTAATTTGAATACATTTGAACTTGTTTTTATCTATTCAAAAAATTAGAAATAGTTTTGGTCAGTTCTTATTTAAATCTGCCCGTTGATTGGTCAAGAACTTTCCCGGGTGTCCGTGTTAAAATTGCAGGTAATGAGGTGTGAAAGGAGAGAATTTTGGGAACATAGATTTACCCAAAAACACCCAAGAATACCCAAAAAACACCCCAAAACACCCAAAAATATCATAGAACAGCACAGTAAACAACTAATATCGTTCATATATTAAAGAAAAATTGATTTTTTTAGTAAAAATTTTAACCAATAAATAATTTAACCAATAGCATTTGGTGTAAAACAAACAATTTCAATATGAATATTTCGTTAAATGATCAAAACAGTAAATTATTTGATGCCGCCGATTGCACAATCATGAGTCTTCTTTACTTTCGAATTATGTTTATTTTACAATCTACTCATATCTGCTTTGCAATGGTCTCCAGTAATTAAAGTTTAATTGCTTTCCTTTGATGTAATAATTTAGCCTATAATATCGATCATTGATTAAATATGAATTTTCATTTATTTATTTTTAAATATCAGTTAATATCTAATTTTTTTCTTCTTTTTTTAGATTTCATTTAAATATAAAATATACATTTATATGTCATGTGACTCCGATGAGCAGGGAAAATTAACCGAGTTATCGATCTTGAAATAACTCTTAAATTATGTATATTGATACCATTTCAAATAATATACGGCGAAATTGTTCAGTTTTCTGCGTAAATAACATAGTTTTAACCAATATTTTATTTTATATTGTGTTTTTGGGTCTTTTCATTGTGTTTTGGGGTGTTCTTGGGTATTTTTGGGTGTTTTGGGGTAAATCTACGAGCCGGAGAATTTTAAAAAGAAAGATATAGAAGGTACATGTACTACGTGCGTCAGTTATTTGTGATAGACAATTGATATTTTCTTGATATTCAAAGACTTGAGACTGCACGACATACTACCGTAAGTTTCTTTTTACCATTACCTATTCATTTTAACATTCCTATGTCATTAACGTAATTTCTATAATTGTCTGCATTTCAATGGAAACCCTAACAATAGTAAAAGTGATACGTGAGAGAGTGCATTATAAATCTAAGTTGTATATAGTATATTTTGTACAATGAATTTTATAGTACCTGTGGTATATAAATGTATTATTAATTAACAGGCATTTACCCATACTACATTTGTACGAGTATAACACCGACCATTTTGGTCAGACTGAACCCTGATCCATAATCAGGTACATTGTGTTGTGTGTTATAAAGTATGTTTATCATATTGTTACTTGCTATTACATGTTACATATTATACTGTAAATTCTATACGATATCAAATATTGCTATAATATGTACGAGTTCATTCATGTAAGGGAGATAACTCTTACAGAGGTAATATTCGTTTCTATATGTGTATAAATTGCATAGTTTATACTATTGATTGTCTATATGATTGTCATTGATTTATTATGAAATATTGCCATCACTTATTGTGTATTTCAGGGTTCATGTTATGTACAGTAATTACATCATTTTAAATACAAGACTCGAACTCGAGAAACAGGATTTGGAGTTGGTGTTTATTTCTTTCTCCTGTTACAATAATATGATTTTCTTTTCCGCTCATTGTTAATTTTTTTATACCATATGACGTCATAGTAGACTTATAATACGTATTATTAATTAAAAATTACATCACAACAGTAGTAAGCGGAATGGTGAAAAAGACGTTCCGAAGTTTTAAAATTGGGAAGATGAAGAAACAATATATTGTCTAGATTGAATGCTGGTCGTCAGAGGAAATAACAAGTAATTTCTTGGGAACATATAAATAAACACGACAAAACTCCTTATGTAAATTGTAAACATGTAGTATACTACATGTATATAGCGTTTTGAACAAAGAATTCTGTATCTACACAATATTCATTAAAATATCTATAAAAATAATTTTCAATAACATAGTCTATTCTTTAATTTATTTCGCGCACCCTTTAATAGAGATGCATACAAATTAATGCGCATTAGTTTACTTCGCATTAAATATTACCGCCGTGTGAACGCTATTTAATTCGAATTAAGGTAGAGATTGATAGGTTGATGCTAAAAAAAAAATAACCATTGAATTTTTTTTATTTTGATATATGTTTATGATGAAGCTTCGATATAAAACATAATAAAAAATCAATGTAGGTAATCGACCTTGTTTTTGAGAAATATGGCGATTTTAACAACACCTTCTTTAGTCCTTGTAAAGCGTAAAAAGTGAAGAAAAATAAGTAGAGAGCAATATACAAATAGTGCTATAACATTTCACGTGAAAATACACGATTTTTACTGATCACGTGGTTGCTATCGGTCTCTACCTTAATTTAATGCGCATCCGTGTGAACGAGGCATTATATTACATGAGATTTAAATCTAATTTATGAAATGCATGCAAATTTTCTAAAAGTTAAACGCATTTTGTTGTAAAGAGTATTTATGTATAGCCTACTTGTAACTGAAAAAATGTAATGCTTCTCTGGTGGTAAGAAAACAAGTGATGAAGTGTTACCTCTCCTTTTGTAAAATAATGCTGAAAATGTGTTTTAGATTTGAAAGACATTCAATAAATCACAATATCTATTGTGCATAGCAAATCTTTTAAGTTTTGAACTAATGCATGCAGGCAACTTTCTTGAACTTGAATGTGTGAAATACTCTGAATATGTCGAAGTGAGCCACTATTCCCAGTCATGATTCTGGAAACCTTGGGTATATCGTACAGGAAAATCGCGAATACTCCATTTAAAATTTCAGTCCCAAGCATGATATTTACCTGATTTATATCGTAACCAGGCTATTTTTTCCCACTCTGTTGAACATACATGTACAGGTATACCAGGTGGGAGATTTCATATCCGATCTACCCCGCACACCTCAAAGTCTGTCGACATTCACAGGGGCTAAGCCCGTTTTGGGCCCATTGGTCCCGAACTCTGATACTATATATATCTATGATAACATATACCTAGTAGTGTATCAGCCCTGATACACCTACCTTGGCTAGAGTGAGACTGCTGCAAGGAGGTAGGGCGGTCTCGCCCTAAAGGCTGAGATATCTCTGCAGTCTCGGCCCGTTGTCAAGGGACTGTCTCGCTCTCAAATTCCAAATGTCTATTTCTTCTTTGGCGTGGCAGCAAAAGGGTTAATGTAAATCCACCAAAGGAATGAAATAGTCAAATATCGTTGCCATGTGTAGGCCTATTCGTGTTTGGACCCCCCCCCCCCCAATTTAAAAAAAAAAAGTTTATCAACTTGTTGTGTTATTGGTATATGATATAAACAATATCACACTCTAATGTTGATCTCGGACCTGGGATTGCCGTACGGGCTCAGGTCGAGATCAATTCTCAGGTCCGATATCAACATTGGAGTGATATTCTATATGTATCACAGAGTTCGGGACCAGAACGAGCTTAGCCCCTGTGTCGACATTCATACCTTCGAAACCAACGGCCTTGATTCCCTGATCCTTTATTTTGTTAAATGAACAACAAATTGAGAAATGATAACCAAGGAGGTTATCCTGCAATATACACGAAAACAAGGAACTTTATTTCTATTCTACAACGGCTCCAATCTAATTAGAATCGCTACAGTAGATGAGCGGATCAAAGGATCTAATTTTAATTAGATTGACAACGGCTCAGAAATATAAAGCCTATAGTTTTCCTATATACATGTAGCTACGAATTAGGTCACTGTGACGTCATATGGCAGTTTCCGAAACGACCTGCATAGTTTTTGCTGACGAAAAAGATGAGATGGTAGGGGTATTCTAAACCTATTTAGCTTGATGTTAACGGATTCACTGCATCAATTGCTTTGAATACAGTTGAAAAAAACTTATCTGTGCATCGCCATGTTTACATGTGTATCGCTCTAGGAATGCAAACGATTGGTTTATACAGAATGACAAATGTTCTTCAGTTATTTCTGATTTTTTACGACATATACTGATTGATTTTTATGACTATAAAATTGAATTATTGGTCATCGACTTTATTGTTGCATTAGCAAAATCCAATGTGCAAGCGAAATGTGTATCACTTAATTTTCTCACAATCAATTAATACGTATGAAGGTATATCATAGAATAATGACCGCGGCATTCCTTTGATCTTTGCAATAACCGTAGTAGCTTACACGTTAACCAAAATTTATAGAATGGGTATAATACTTGAATCAGAGTACCGACTAAACAAGATCACCGATGAACCCGTGCATTCTAAAACGTAAGTGTTACAATAGATAGGATAACGCCATGGGGGCAATTTTTATGGTCACATACGACAGGGAGTCGTTTAATATAGTGGGTCGCTATGGCAGTTTTGACTGTAGTTGTCTAGTACAGAGGGTGTTGTGTTCAATCCTGTTGAGGCATACCGTGAGAGAAGTTGGTAGTTGGCTTCTAAAATACTCTTGACAAGCAACAACAAAAAAACAACAACAAAAAACCGCCCCCGCCTACTTTACTCAAATCTTCCAAATCCTAATTTGGGGGGTTGGGTGTGTGTGTCTTTTTAGTATCACGATAATCCTTCGCTAAATAGTTTTTGTTCTTATTTTCAACGCATTCACTACTACTCTCATAAAAAAGTGGGATGGGGCATACACCTACTATACCTTTTGTTTGCATTTCAAAATAACAAATAATGGTCATTGTTAAAAAAGTGGGGAGGGGGCTACCCCCCCCCTCCTCTGATTCTACATGCCTGTCTATATACCATTCCATACATACTCGTACTGTAACGTCATTTCACTTTCTTGACTTCGTTAGAAAAGAATTGGAAGAACGTTACTCAGAATCATTTTCCTATTCGTAATAGAAACTTTTTAAAGGCTGTCGATTGACGCCGTTCCGGAATAATGAACTAAACTGTAAAAATGACCACCATCTCCATGTCATCCTAGCATAGAAAGGAGAAATCACTTACGTTATAGGAAACGGGTACTGTGGTGATAAGTAGACTTATTCCGTGTCCGGTGTACGGAGCACTGACTAAGTAGCGGGCTATCTGACGCGAAACGAGAACCTGCCATCCTCATGATAATTATTGTTTAACGCAGGATGGACGCAGATACTGCTCTCTGGAGTCTTGTAATTACATGCATTATATCAAGTAAGTTTTCTTGTGACTTCTGCATTGACGAAAGCTTTTAGTCTATTAAAAGTAATTGATGCACCATTTTTTTTAAAATACTTACATGTACTTACCGTACGGGATAAAATTTATCGATATGTTTCAGATAAGTATTAAATTACGAAACAGTCACTTTTACATTTGAGTAAAATGCAGTAAGTTCATATAAAAGTACATGTGTGCCAATTTATGACGAATGTACTTCTCATTTTATAATCCACAGAAAACTTAATTTACTAACAACAATTTACAAAATTACACAGGACATGTATTGGTGATAACGTTATGGAACAAATCGCTGTACACACTGGCTGAGAGTAACAAGCCATCGTCATCTCACAATGGCGATTGGATGAAGACATTATTGTCGAGCCGTGCACTCTATAAACAAGATTGTAATGATCTTATTACTTGCACATGCATTTTATTATCAGTGGGAACTGCAGTAACACAATGCAGTTCATCTATTGACGGGATGACTTGATCTAGATAAACAAGATGTCTAGACTTTGATTTGGGGTTAGCCTCACAAATTATGAGGATACAAGAAACATTCTTGGAGTATCAATAAAGTTATCCAAGGCTCTATATATAGGATCTTCACGCATGCGGAGAACAAAGGATCATAACTCTCGTAAATGTGCATGGGCAATCGCATTGAAAGGACAGAGGTCACTACAAAATTACGTAGAAAATTACGTACCATGTTTCATACCGGAAAAAATATTCAAGGGGCTGTAAATATCTTGTAAAAAAAAAATTGAATCTGTATACTGTACTAGTTATTCGTTGGGGCATTAAAATACATGTAACAATTTTCTAAGCATGTCTTAAAGCAAAACGAAAAAGCAGAAAACAAATATCATATTATGGACTACAACTCTTGTAAAATTGGGCCAAAGGTAACAAAAATCAAACATACTCAGTTTGCTTGCTGGTCGTTCATTGAAAAGTACACAGGGTATTTCTTATAAATATATCAATGTTTAAGGGGAAATAGTGCGAAAACCGGAGTGTGACAAACCGATAAAGTGACGGGTTTGATCTGATGATCCGCGCCTGTCAACGAGACGTGATCCAACTCTTGTAGTAATGATACATTTATTTTATACCCCCTTATGCATTTTAAATCCACATTTATAAGATAATAAATGTAATCCAAATTATCAAAAACACAGACATACCATGAAATTATGTTTTGTGTACGCAGTTTCGTTTGTGACGCTGTCAATATTTTCCACAAATAACGTTGCGTTGATGCATTGTGACGGCATCAGTTTCAGAGGATACGGAAAACCGGATCATACTCTGTGAAATCCACAGTATCAAAGAATGATACATTAATGGGTATATAATGGGGGGGGGGGGGACATCATATACTGGTGATAATGGAATTTTCCAACATAAATATCGGAAGTTGACGATGGGGAAGGCGACATCATTCCGTTTATCATAAAGTGGAGTTGTTATTTTGCTGTTAGTGTATATTTTCAATAAAATATCTAAGTATGAAGCAGAAGTGGAGGACTCTGTGGTGTCTTTCACAGGGATATATCGAATCGAAAAATGAATGAAAATTATCATCTGGCCTTCTGGGTGTATTCTGCATCGTTATCTAGGAGAAGCCGTTCGAATTATACGTCGGCTAACAATGCAAATCTCGCCATATTTTACTTACCTGTCTGATATTGTTTAAGTCGTCTGCAAGACCTACCATCGGAACATCGCTCGGCCTTCTCCGTTTTATACATGTATCAACTTGGTGGAAAAGGCCAAACTATGTTCTGATTGCAAGACCTAGTCAAAAGTGACTAGAGTTTTCATTGGACGACCACAAAAATAATAACCAATCGTTTCAATTTTAAATTTTCGATGATTTTGGCCTGATGTTGGAGGAATAAAATGTTATATTCACCTTGAAGGCATGTTTGGGTGAATAGTATACAGTTATCGACTGTGTCCTCGGACAACAGCTGTTTTGTTTGACCCTCAAACAGATCTGTTGCCCGAAGCCACAGATCCCTTCTCGGGTCAAACAAAACAGCTGTTGTCCTCGGACGCAGTCAATAACTGTATACATGTACTATTTTTTTTTTTTATAGTATGTTAGATTTAGGCCAATCAGAGACCTCGAATTATTCGATCATATAATAAAGAACTATATATACCTGAATATTGTATTTGATAAAATATACCGGAGAGGACAGGTAGAGTAAAATATAAAACCTCCTCTATTTAACAGGTACATTCCAGTCCGGCGACGTAGTCTTCTCAGCTCCCTCTAGATTACACGCTGGGAGCACCTTAGCATTACACTGTCGATCAAACCAGGATAGGACCATTCATGCATATCACTTCACCATAAGAAGACTAGGCGAAGCACCAGTGCCGTTGGTTAGGATCACTATGGGTAGAAGTGGAAAGGAAACGCAATGGGAAGACGACTTAGCCCAGGCCAGGGGGACGGTGAATGCTGAACTCGGCTTCTCCAACGTTTCTTTTGCTCGAGTCCAAATTTCTAGAGCAGACTGCACTGATGATGCGGAATATACATGTCGCATAACGACCGATAGGAGAGGAGACGCGCCACAGACATCTAGACACGTTACAATTATCAGTATGTATATTACCAAACCGGACAAAATCTCATAAAATAACGGTTTTGTCCACAAAATTATCATTTCTCATGATATCAATATATTTAAGAGAATGTGAATAAATCCAACTATTTTCCAGGAAATCCCAATGGTGTGTTTCCTATAACCGCAACTTCTGTTGAAAGAAATGAAATGACAAATGACAACCTAGGAATTATTTCATCGGCCCTCCGAAGTTCGGGGTCCTCTGGATATTCAGCATTACCCGTGGGTTCTATAGCGGTTTTTAACTGCACTTCTAGAGAGTCCTATCCTCCAGCAACAATACGGTGGTGCTTGAAACGACCGATAGACGAAACATTTAGAAACTTTGCTTTTGCGTCAGTCCAGCGCCTGGAAATGGTGAATGCTTCGTTATCAAAGCAGTCTTGCTTTTTCAAAAAGACAAGTCTTCTTCCGTTTGCAATAACGACTGCAGATAATGGCACGATACTGTCATGTTCCACGGACACCACCGAGTGTACTCTCACAACACGCAGGAACAACGCGGCAACCTTCCTCATCACAACTGCTGGTGAAACAGGATATTTAACTTTTTAATATAAGAATGAGAATTCACAACATTACAGAAATTACCAGACATCTTTTCCTTTGCCATTATTTGAAGATTTAACATTTGTAGTATTGCATGTACACTTCTAGGACCCATGTGATAGCCGTATGTTTCATTATTTTAGATACGGATAATTCCGGTAGTGGATCAGAAAGTGATTTAGGCCAGGTGATCGCTGCAGATTCACAAACATCAACGACAGGTACTAGTTAGCATATTTGAATAATAAAATGCTGTCTTTGCTTTGTTAAACGGGAAATGACCTTCATAACAAACCAACGAAAGACATTTCATTATTTATGATTATGTTTTTCTGTACGTTTTAAAGATATGAAAATTTTCAAGTACATATACGTGAAATACAAATTTTATTGACTTTTAAGTTAAATAAACATAACTGTTGAAAATTACCTGATCTTGACTTGTTTCCATATTTGGTAATGAATTCCATATCTAAACAATTTGAAAGGAAAATATTCCATGAAGGACAAATTCTAAACGGTAAAAGTAACCCATCGTATAAAATAGATATACGTTATTTATTATAATCATTCAAATGAAAGGTTTAAAAAACAGAAAACATACTTTCCAACAATTTCAAGTATGCCGCGTAACTCGGGGAATATATTGTATCCACACTCAAACAGACGGCACTAAAATCCGGATCTAACTAGATTGAAACAATGGGTTTCAATAAAAATTAAGAGCAAAGGGGTCAAGCCCGTTCTGACCCGAAAATCCTCGTAACCTCTATTTACGGTTACGAGGAGTTTCAGGTTAAAATGTGCTTCACCCCTGTGATTAAGAGAATAGACACAGGAAAAGTAAATATTTATGAAAGAAATTGCATTATTTATATTAGGACATGAACAGCGGCGAGAAGCGTTGCAGTTCATACCCTCATGTATTTTAAAAACCGAAAATCATTTTTTATATATACATTATACTTTCATTTCTTTCAGACATTCTCAGCCATTAAAATAGACATGCTCTACCTATCAAGACTCATACGCGCATTGATCACAACTGCAAAGTATTCATTTAAATTCTATATATGAAATATACAATATATTTGAAATTATACTGCGACTCTTTATGCCTGCATACTTCATAAAGCGCTCCCGTGGGGATCCGGGTTAGAATAGGTCCTCAGTACCCCTTTGCTTGTCGTAAGAGGCGACTAAATGGAGCGGTCCTTCGGATGAGACCGCAAAAAACCGAGGTCCCGTGTCACAGTAGGTGTGGCACTATAAAGATCCCTCCCTGCTCAATGGCCATAAGCGTCGAGCATAGGCCTAAATTTTGCAGCCCTTCACCGGAAGTGGTGACGCCTCCATATGAGTGAAATATTCTCAAGAGGGACGTTAAACAATATTCAATCAATCAATCATAAAACGCATTAGCGCTTCATGAAAAGTATGCCAGCGTGAAACGTTAATTGCTGTTTTTGCCCTCATGTGTTTTTCGAAAATGAAATTGGTTTCTTATATTTACATTCTACTTTCATTTCTGTCGGAGAATTCCTAGCCATTAAAATAGTCGTACTATTTTTTTTTAATGAAGATTCATACGCACATTGTTCACATTCATGAGGAAATGACTATCATTTCAATTGGTAAAGATGTCGAAAGCAAATCCATTACAAAAGTAAATATAAGAAAATAGCTAGCATTAAAATTTGTAAAGATATCAAAGGTAAAAGTATTGGAAATGTAAATATTAGACAGTTTACCAATTAATTGCACATCTTCACCTTGCATCTACATGTATAACTAGTAATACTTGAATTGTATTTGCGCTTGTTAAGTATATGAGAATTTACATCTCGTCTCTTATTGTTATACATGTATGAAGTGGCTACCATTACAATCTGTAAATATATCAAAGGTATTTTTAAATGCTTACATGTGTTTTGTAGGTATAATGGCGTTAGTGACTGCTGGAATAGTTTTAATCATCATCGGAGTCAGCGGGGTAGCACTTGCGGTTTTCACATACACCAAAGCAAAAAGAATCAAAACCGGTATTTCAGAGGGTTTTTAATGAAAACATAAAGCCAGTCTTACTTTGGGTCTTTTACAACATAACACAAAATTAAATACATGCATTCAATTATCTGTATTTCAAATAATAAATTTTAACCAAAAATCAATTTCAATAATGATTGGTGAGGTATTGTTGAAATCTTACTGACAATTGTAAGTTGCAATGAAATTGATTTGTCCTCACTAGCTATTCCTGCTACTGAAATCATAAGAAAGTAATTCACCCTGAAAACAGACGGAAACTAGATAGATTTAACACACACTCCTCTTGATATGTGTGATATATCACGAATTCTTTTTCAGAATATGAAACAATGAAAGAAAGGTAGATCTATCTGTACATTAATGCACGTCTCTTCAAAATTCAATTTTGTTTTATTCTCTCAGCCTTTCACCTTGCATGCGGGTAAAAGAACCTGTCTTGATGTAGGTCGATATTACATGATTACCAGATGTACATATTCCCATATGCATGATACGAGGGGCAATCAAAATTAAATGCAAGATTTAAAATTTAAAAAGCATGTTTTGTGTATATGATTTAACGTCCGTGTCGAGAATTGTCCACTGATGACACAGAAGTAACAGACATTGCTTTAGAGAAGTGGACAGACATAGCCTTAAAGAAGTAAACAGACATAGCCTTAGAGAAGTAGACATAGTCTTAGAGAAGTAAACAGACATAGCCTTACAGAAGTAAACAGACATAGCCTTAGAGAAGTAAACAGACATAGCCTTAGAGAAGTAAACAGACATAGTCTTAGAGAAGTAGACATAGTCTTAGAGAAGTAAACAGACATAGCTTTAGAGAAGTGGACAGACATAGCCTTAAAGAAGTAAACAGACATAGCCTTAGAGAAGTAGACATAGTCTTAGAGAAGTAAACAGACATAGCCTTAGAGAAGTAAATAGGCATACGTTTAGAGAAGTAAGGAGACATAGCCTTAAAGATGTGGACAGACATAGTCTTACAGAAGTAAACAGACATAGCCTTAGAGAAGTAAACAGACATAGCCTTAGAGAAGTGGACAGACATAGCCTTAGAGAAGTAAACAGACATAGTCTTAGAGAAGTAAACAGACATAGTCTTAGAGAAGTAAACAGACATAGCCTTAAAGAAGTAAACAGGCATAGCCTTAGAGAAGTAGACATAGCCTTAGAGAAGTAGACATAGTCTTAGAGAAGTAGACATAGTCTTAAAGAAGTAAACAGACATAGCCTTAGAGAAGTAAACAGACATAGCCTTAGAGAAGTAAACAGACATAGTCTTAGAGAAGTAAACAGACATAGCCTTAAAGAAGTAAACAGGCATAGCCTTAGAGAAGTAGACATAGTCTTAGAGAAGTAAACAGACATAGCCTTAAAGAAGTAAACAGACATAGCCTTAGAGAAGTAAACAGACATAGCCTTAAAGAAGTAAACAGACATAGCCTTAGAGAAGTAGACATAGTCTTAGAGAAGTAAACAGACATAGCCTTAGAGAAGTAAATAGGCATACGTTTAGAGAAGTAAGGAGACATAGCCTCAAAGATGTGGACAGACATAGTCTTACAGAAGTAAACAGACATAGCCTTAGAGAAGTAAACAGACATAGCCTTAGAGAAGTGGACAGACATAGCCTTAGAGAAGTAAACAGACATAGCCTTACAGAAGTAAACAGACATAGCCTTACAGAAGTAAACAGACATAGCCTTAGAGAAGTAAACAGACATAGCCTTAGAGAAGTAAACAGACATAGCCTTAGAGAAGTAAACAGACATAGTCTTAGAGAAGTAAACATACATAGCCTTAGAGAAGTAAACAGACATAGCCTTAGAGAAGTAAACAGACATAGCCTTAGAGAAATAACAGGCATAGCCATGGAGAAGTAAACAGACATAGCTTTAGAAAAGTGGACAGACATAGCCTTAAAGAAGTAAACAGACATAGCCTTAGAGAAGTAAACATACATAGCCTTAGAGAAGTAGACAGACATAGCCTTAGGGAAGTAACAGACATAGTCTTAGAGAAGTAAATAGGCATACGTTTAGAGAAGTAAAGAGACATAGCTTTGGAGAAGTAGACAGGCATAGGCTTAGAGAAGTGGACAGACATAGCCTTAGAGAAGTGGACAGACATAGCCTACATTATGCCAGCCTACCGGTACGTTATGGCTGTCCACGTCTATAAGGTGAATAGAGACGTCACCAGCTGTACATAGGTAAAGTGCCATAAATGTTGACCTTTGCATGACATTCAAGGCCGTAGCAATGAGAATTTCTTTATCCTTCCAACGCCTACCGTGACACGGGTCCTCCGTTGTTATGGCCATTTCCGAAAATCCGTGACTTTCACTTATAATGCTGGGCGCTCGGAGAACAGTCCCTCCCTTTGATAAACTACGAAAATTGAATCCGAACTTCCGGTTGACGAAGTAAGACCACTATTTAGGCTTTTGTAATATTGATCCACTGTTATGTATTTTGGCACAGTCGTTAGACAACGTAATGGAAAATGCCTACGTGTTTCCGACATTTTTCATGCAAAAAGAAATGTTGGTTGGGTTTTTTTTTAATATAGAAATTACTGGCACAGTCGAAAGACGAGAATTTTAAAAACCTGTAGAAATGCATGATCATATTTATAAACATTGCTATTGTTCTCTATAGAGTTCAAGAATTGTAAAAGGAAATCCAAAATGATCACGAACCTGAAAATAAATTAGTTTTGCTTGTGAATACAACACCAATACTTAGTTTCGACGTTTTAATGAAGTCATTAACATACTCTGCTTTCTGCTTTTAGAAAGTCGTGCCTCCAGTAATGTGTACTTCATAATTAGGTTTTCTTATTGCTACCACGTGATCTTGTAGATTCGGATTTGTGCGGCAATATTTTGTAACTCCAAGAGGGGGATCTCTTGAATAATTTATAATGAAAAGAATACACAAACTATGGAAGAGTATCTGAAACCAATAGTTTGGGAAGCTTAATGTGCATGTCTATTCCATGTTCTATATCTAATCTTTCATAACAGTTACTTATATATCACTAACAACAACCAAAAACAAAACAAAAAACAACCAAAGAAACCCAAACAAAAACCGCAGATTAAGAGCATCAGGGTTTTCAATATACATGTATTAGCACGCAGAACATATTGACATGTCATAAATGACTTTAAGAAAAGACATTCCCATGTATTCATATGTTGCATGATAATTAATATCATCGTCAAACTGCAAAAGCAAAGTAATTGACTGCCTGTCACTTATCGAAAGGAATATAAATATTACGTTTTCAGCAATGAAACATGTACTGATATAAAAGCGAAGATTATCCGGTATTTCTGAAGAAAACAAAATGACGTGAGCATCATTATTTCAGGGAGCGGTACCAGACCCTGAATCGAGTGTCTCAGGATCCCGTCACATATGAAGTTATGGATGAAAACGAGTCAGAAGGCAAGTACTCTCCTTCAAAGAAAAATAGTTTTGTCGTATACTGAATAATGTAATAATGATAGAATTGTGCAGCTGTAGTTAGGGGATCTCGTCCTCTGTCGTGAAAGTCGTCTCCATATTCAATGCTCTGGTGTGACAAGTTCCCAAGCACAGTATTCCTATATCAATCATTCAAAACACCCGTTTTGCTGTTAGAAGGCTATTGCAGTTTTTAGAATTTGATGAAAGAAATACCAGCAATCTCAGAACTAATGTCTTATAATTTTGAAATATGACTTGACAACCAAAATCTACATAGGTTCATTGCCGTTAACACGTCAAATTATATCGGTTTATTCAATTACGTATGCACGTATATTGCATATGTAGTTTGAAATTCGGCATTGCATTTGACATCAATGTATTACTTTAATAGCTAATAGTAATTTTCATTTCTAAAATGAATTTCTTACCCCAATTCATAAAATGAAGTCCGTAATAGCTCCAAGTAACTGAAAATTTTTAAACCATCTGTACTTTCACAATCCCAATCATGAACGGTAGTTATGACTAATTACTCAAAAGAGATGGAAGGACCCATAACGAGTTAGAGACTCAAATACTAATATTTATCAATATCGATTCATTATAGTACATAAATTATGCCAATAACAAATCTTATAAATATACAAATGTCTTATTATGTCTATTTTTATCTAAATCATATTATCACAGGTGTTTGACGATTGATAATAATGATGTCAATGTGGGTAGTTAGTGGCACTGATGAAAATTTTATGAATTGGGGTAAGAAATTCATTTTAGAAATGATATTTTATGCTGCACATTCTATTTGATAGCTTGTTGCAATGCTCAAACAATCTGTGTAGTCGTATAGTGTCAGGGCCCAGCTAAAAGTCAACCAAAAAAATGATAGGCATTTTTCCGAGTTCATTTCTGCATATCTTGGGAAGTATTATGAATTTCTGGATGAACTTTGGTAGTAATGTAGATTGATTATGTATGAATAAATTAAAATACAAAGTAGAATTTTATATCAATTAATTTATTGTTTTTACATCGGCTAACCTGGGTACCCTATATTTAGAGTTCTATACCTTTACTCTTTATATAGTAAATTTGACCCCAAGCGATGCAATTGCCTGTGGTCAAAACACGACCGACAATCCCTGCTAAAATATCAAGACAAATCGGTAGGTGACAGTATTCCAATGGTTACAATGTACCACACTGTCTTGAAAGACCTAAACAAAATTCTGAAGAAGCATATTCGCATTCTTCATACTAACCCAAGAATGGCGGAGGGTTTCAAGGAACCTCCCTTGGCTGCCTTCAGACGTCCCAGAAATCTGAAAGACATGGTGGTGCGAACCAACTTGGATAATCCTCTCCCCAATAGGGGTTTCAAAACATGTTCTGATTGCAAATGCCTGATGTGCAAACATAGCGTGAGCACAGACAGTTTTCAGAGCCTTGTCACCGACCGATGCTACCAAATTCTTGGGATCCCGTGGGTATCCGGGTTAGAATAGGTCTTCAGTACCCCCTTGCTTGTCGTAAGAGGTAACTAAATGGAGCGGTCCTTCGGATGAGACCGCAAAAACCGAGGTCCCGTGTCACAGCAGGTGTGGCACGGTAAAGATCCCTCACTGCTCAATGGTATAAGCGCCGAGCATAGGCCTAAATTTTGCAACCCTTCACCGGCAGTGGTGACGTCTCCATATGAGTGAAATATTCTCGAGAGGGACGTTAAACAGTATTCAATTAATCAATCAATCAAATTCTTGGGGATGCATCCTGTCACACGCACAATTGTATCTATCTCCTAAGCTGCAAGATCTGTGACCAACAATACGTAGGTAAACCTGGGGACCTACGTCGAAGGATCAATAACCATTGGTCTACCATTAAGACCAAAAGGGTCAAAGAACCCGTAGCCGAGCATTTCAATATCGCAGGACACAAATGGGAAGCCATGACAGTAGTGGCTATTGACCATAATACTCACTGGACCGATGTAGAGGAAAAAAACCAAGGAGAGATTTTGGATGCATAGACTGAGTCATTTCACCCCAATGACATGAACAAACCCAATGACTTCACCAGAATGAATGTAGTCTAGCTTCCCAGTGTTGTTCTGTTTGTTTTACACTTTTTTTGCCGTCTACTTCTTATCACAGCTTCATCATTAGCAGTCAGTTTTATAATATTTGATTTAATTTTTATTCATTATTATTTGATATCCTCACTTAGTCCCCTAATCATTTTTTAAGGTAATTACTATATCACAATACCAGATGCTATTGATATATTATTCTTCTCTAATTATTTTATTTTTCATCAAAGTACAACACTAGTTATATAGTTTACACCTCCGTGTATGAAATACTCATTAAAACTTGTCATTAGAACGAGTTAACATACTGATTAATCAACTTGTTCTTTGTTTTTAACTTTATCCAGTGTAAGACAGATTAGTTCAGTTCAGTCTTGACTCTCGATCAGAAAATACAATATACATCACTGAAAATGACAAATGACACGTACAAAATAAAATTTCATAAAGTTAAGAACAACCTGTATTTGAACTGTTTGTATCTACATATTAAAATAATCATTTTTTTCTATTACAGGAGTGACAACAAACTATATCAATGCAGATTACAGAGTGTACTCAGAGGTTGGACGTCCAAATTCATGACTAAACTTTGAAACCTTCAGATCAGAAGCTCATTATAAGTCTTTCATAGTGTCTCTATTTGTTTTCAAAAATGTAAACTTTAAATGTAAGTTGGGTGTGAGAATCACTTGAATAAAATTCCTATATTTCTAATATTGTTTTAACGAATTCAAAATGAAATCATGTTATGCAATGACGAGGCATGTGTAATGTTCACATGTTTGATAAAAAGACGAGGAATTAGAATTTCCTGATTTCACTGAAGGACAGTAATTCTAGGTATCATACATTTGAAATGTACATTATTTTAATAAACACGAATATATGAAATTATGAAAGCCTAACCTGGTCCCCGCCCCTGGTTAATCCGTTTTCAATAACAGACTTTGACATGGATGGAGACTGGACTAATAAAAGCCGAGAATGAAAGGTGAAGATAACAAGCAGTGATTAATGTGATAACTTCTATAAGCAATAAAAAATATATAGTTGGGCAAACACGAATCCCCTTGATATATAAGAGGTGGGATCAGGTGTCTAGAAGGTGCAAGCATCCCCTGTCGACCGATCACACCTGCCGTGAGCCCTATATGGTGATCAGGTAAACTGAGTAATCAGTAATCAAAATCAGTGTGCCAAGAACGGCCTAACAATCGGTATGTAACACACCAGACAGCATTTGACCCAATGATAGGTTGTGTTGGCAAACTAAATCGTTATAACGACCATAGAATTTACGAAATGCTGACTTTAAACGAGACTATTGGAATCCCTGCACCATCAACATGCTTCCTAGTAGCCGGCCTCAATTTACAAACTGATCATACCCAGAACAGGCTCTTGCGTATCGAGTCAGTTGAGGGATATAAACACCATATGCAGGTGATATTCGAACATTGTTACATAAATATGGGAAGTTGACGATGGAGAAACTGAAATCATCCCATTTATCAAAAGCTGAGTTGCCAGTTTGCCGATAAAATATATTTTTAATTAAATATATAATTATGAAGCAGAAATGTTGTCTTTCATTTCGAGTTCACATGGATATATCGAATCGACACATGGACGAAAATTATTATTGTTAATAGATAAAACGTCGTCGATATATCTAAGTGTTGAATTGAAAGCCACAGTAAGACATTTTTTTTCATGTAGAAGTTTTTTAATAAATTCTGCTTCATAAGAATAAAAAAAATAGGTCATCTTAGAAAGGAGCACAATTCGTGCCCATGGGAATTCCAACATACTGCTGGAAGACCTGATCACCGAAGAATACGATGATATTTTCAATAAGGAACATTTTTTAGTTCAACTTCAGAGTACTTGTATATGGAATCAGTGTGGTGGTTCACAAAATGATTATGATTTTTTGGATGACTGATAACTAGATATGAATATTTCTGTTTTACATCTTTGTTGAAGAAGCAACTGTTTATGGTTTGAAAACAGTCTAGTCTTTTATTTATCGCGAGGAATGTCGTTAGAAGTGTTGAAAAGTTATACGTTTTGATGTTGTTGATTTGAGAAAAGTTTTGCGATTTCATATCTCATATTTTAAACAATTCTTTTTTAAAAACAATTTTCTTTCTTCTTAACGAAAATAGATTTTTATCATGCAAAATATATAACTCACAAGAGGCTTACAGTATAACATTAAAGGAAGATGTTACTTGAATACTTTACACATAAACACTATCTACAAAATCTTGTCCCACCCTGTAGTCAAAATATGCATTTAGTTTTTCTTACAGATTGTAGGGAAGAAGATTTTAACAAAAGATGACCAATATTTGGCAGTTTTGCTTCCCTCATAAGGCCCCAGTTGTGTAGGAGTCCTGAAATTGACTATTCATGTCCCCCTTGTCCCAAAGATACTTTATACCATATTTGAAAAGAACTGGAATGGTAGTTACCAAGAAGTAAAAGTGTTCAATTGTTAATACACATTTATTCATTGTGACCATTTTGGCCCCTTTCTGGTACCAAAATCCCTACCCCTGGGATCATGAAATTTACAGATTTGGTGAAGAATACCTGCTCCTTTTGAATATCCATTTAGTTTTAAATTAGTAACAATAATATTAAAGATATTTTATTTAAATGTTTACACATAAACATTATATACCAAGTTTGGCCCTGCCCTTGAGTCAGAACCTCAATCCTGGCGATCATGAAAATGACAATTTTGGTGATGTGACCGGTCAACAGGGGATGCTTACTCCTCCTAGGCACCTGATCCCACCTCTGGTGTGTCCAGGGGTCCGTGTTTGCCCAGCTATCTATTTTTGTATTGCTTGTAGGAGTTATGAGATTGATCACTGTTCGTTATCTTCACCTTGCATGAGTATGGTTTAGTTTTCCTTACAGATGTTAGATTGTATAGAAGAAGATTGTTGAAAATTGGTGAAATTTTGGCAGTTTTGTCTCTACCCTTAATGCCTTGGGAGTGCAGGAGTCCTGTCATTATCCGTTTTGTTCCTCTTATCCCAAATATGCTTCGTACCAAATTAGAAAAGAATTGGAATGATGGTTATCAAGAAGAAATCATTTGAAGGTGTGAGGTTTTGATTCACACGAGGCTTAAATGAATGTGTTAAGGTGTGTCTGGACACAAGTATAAGGGAGAAGTATGTTAGAAAGTTTTATATCAAATTTTATAGACGGCGATGCAAGAATACAGCGATTTGCGAACTTAATCGTGCGCTGTAAATCAAAGGTATTTATGAGAGGTGGATCTGTAGTTCTCTGGACTGTCCAGGTATTTTTCCAGAAGCTACAGATATGCAGAATGCAACTACATCTGTATATTTTGAAAAAAGTGAATTAGTTTCTCCTCTTCCATTAATTACGAAAAAACTTTGTATCATCACACTTGGTAAAAAGAAATGAATCTATCAAAAGTGTAACACAAAAGACACATGTCTGTATGCATCGACAGCTTCCCTCCCACCAAAACGGGGAAAAAAATATTTAAGAAAATTAAACAAGACGTTAGTCTAAATTTGAGGGAGGAGCCATAAATTTTCATGAATTGACTCAATTTCTATTTTGTCTCGACTCGAGACCTCTTACAATATGAAGTACATGTACTCTTCGTTATACATAAATCATTTCCTTTTTTAGTGTATCTAATCAGTCACATATTCGTACCCATACATGCGGCCATATTCTTATCCACTACCAGTTTTATAATAAGCTTGATTTGAATTGAGGAGGTATGCTACACCAGAGAAATTTGATATGGATGAAAAGTGGAGGATATGTACAAGAATAGTTTGAAGTTGAAAACTTTTAAATACAGTTTTAGTTGACAGCAATCTGAGAAAAAAATTAAAACCTCTGCTGGACTGGAACACACGATCTACAGTTCAGCAGTCGACGTGCTAACCTACTGAACTACTCAGCTTGGCGAGACTTTTCTAAATGAATAGACAAATATTGCTGATATTTATATTTTCATCCATGTATTAAAAGAAAGTCAGCCAATATGACGATGTAGAGTACCTCCTTAATAAATACTTGAATACAACTTGATGTTTTCATTTGAGCTTCAGCGCTTATGGTGATATAAATGTCAGTAGTGTGATCAATTGCGGTAGAACATACACTAAAAAAATCTATGTTTTAATGTATTATAAATGAGACATTATATGCTGTGTGTGCGTGTGTGTATTTCATTATTATTATTATTTTAATACGCCCTGAAATTGATGTTTATTCTTATTTAGCATAATTATGGTATTTTGTGTTTTCGTGTTTTATATGTACAATCAGGATAGGTACAGCTACGGACTGTTTACATGTGATAACGCCTTTTATATCATTGCTTTTTAATGTTTTATTTATTTTCTATATATTATATTTATAACATTCTGTTGTACGGTTTATATGCATTGTAAAGCACCTTTGAGTGTACATAGTGTATGAAAAGGGTGCTATATAAATATGGTATTATTATTATACATTCCATGCTTGTTCAATTAATGCCGTTATACAATGGGACTCATATTGATACAGAAATACTGCTTTCATACAGTGTGATTCAGTAGATAAAGATTTACTTATGTTACAAGAGAGAAGATACAAATTGTCATGTGATATGGTTTGAAATTATCAATGTTATCGCTTTTCTTTTTCGTATTTCTCCAGCTGAACGTCGTTACTGGTGGTGTTCATATAGTTGAAAATGGGGACCTGAAATCACTTGTATTAACAGATCCTGAATTCAGAGAACCGCGGTCTTTCAATTGGCTACAATAACTTCATCTCTGTTATGAATTATGAAAACGATTATGCCAGACGATGGGTTGAATACGAAAAACAACTTTATACCTTGTCAGAATAGATTAAAAGTATCAGAGGAATATTAAAATTAAAACAAAAGTACGTATCATATATCCTTCTATGATTAGTAAACCAGAAGTGATCAAAGAATTAGATTTCAAACATTTCGGTTGAGCATCACTGAAGAGACATTATTTTTCGAAATGCGCATCTGGTGCATCAAAATTGGTACCGTATAAGTTTTACATGGGCTAAATGAGGAATGTTTTGGTTTCAGCTGATAAAGCTTGTAACTACATTGTCTTTGTTTGACAGGCTCATTATTGCAACTGGCATTGATTTCACTTTTGGTGATCGTACTTATACTCCAACTGCCCTTTCAAAAGATATGACATTCTTCAAAATCATGCTTCAGTTTTGACACATTTAATATACCAGTCAATGAAATGGATGCATATAAATTACCGTATCTTTACTGGATTCCTAAACTTCACCAAAAAAAAAAAAAAAAAACTTACAAAGAAAGATACATTGCTGGATCGAGTAAATGTTCTGAAAAGCCCCTCACGAAAATATTTTAAAACAGCTGTGAAGGAAAGTCTGCAAACATATTGTGTCCCAACATATGCCAGAGTTGTTGTAAATCGAATGTGGATTATAAAAAATTCTTAGGAACTTTTTGTAAATTTGATATCGCAAAGCCTTTCTCAGACAAACAACATCAAAACGTATAACTTTTCAACACTTTACGCGACCATTCCTCACGATAAATTAAAGACTAGACTTTTTGACAGCATAGACAATTGCTTCTTCAACAAAAATGGGAAAAGGAAATATTTGTACGTTTTATCTGGTAATAATAATTTTCATTCATATGACACAACAGAGTAGTCCACGTCTGCTTCATACGTAGACAATGTATTGAAAATATATATTAACAGTAAATTAACAACTCATTTTTACTCTATAAACCAGCACGGACCATGGATGATATTCCTTCCAAATCATGCCGCCAGTTCCTTAAGCTCAAATTTACAAACAAAGGAATAGATGCCGTCAACATAAGCAACATTCTTCGTCATAGAAGGGTTCAGTCGTGTATTCCAACTTATTTCAAGTTCAAGTCTACACCCTGTATTTCCTACAGCTATACTTCTACTATTGCATCCAAACTTTTTAATTATAAACAAACTTTGCAGTGCTTAGATATAGACCATCTTATACGTAATCCACCAACATGTTTTTGTTATTCATCTTCTTTCAACTATAGTCCAGCTGGACATGTCATTACTGGTGATGTTGATATAGTTGAAAATGAGGACCTCAAATCACTTATTCTAAAAGGTCCTAAATACAGAGAACCTCGGTCTTTTAATTGGCGACAGAACTTCATCTCCATTATGAATTCTGTCGAAGATTATGCCAGACGATGGGCTAAATATGAAAAAGAACTTGATACATTGTCAGAATGGGTTAAAAGCACAAGAGGGATATTAAAATCCCGCATTAGACATATGAAAACACAATTAATTATTAGATCCAGTGAGCTAGGCATTCCGCCGCACATGCCCACTTGCTCGATATTTGAACCAAATGTTGTCCGATGGACCAGTCGGATCCCAGCCTGTTTAATGCATCAGCATTGCCTTGAAATGATAACACCCGTGACTATGAACATGACTTTATTGATGCTTCAAAAGGTACAACAGCACAATTTACACGATACAACATATGGACTGGAACAAGGTTTGTAAGTGGATGAAAAGGCCGCAATTTTTGTGGGGGACAGGGGGATACATGCAATTGTACCAAGACAGTATGGGCACAAAGGAGGCCGAGTGTAAGCACAAGTGCCTGATCCGAACGAATACCGCGTTCTGGACCAGTGTAGGTGGGACCGCCCTTCTCCCTGTCTCCAACGCCACCTGGTTTTACCTTTACCAGACTGAGGCCTCCCCCCGCTTGAACGAGGTGGAGGTGGGACCAGGCCTGGCAGGCCATGACCCACGATTGTTACCATATTTGCACAACTACACATTGTTACTTTGAGCCACGCCCCCCTGCGTTGTATGCAGGGTGCGGAGACCACCAGTTTATGGGGCCACTTGATCGCAGCCTACACTACGGTA
Source organism: Ostrea edulis (assembly GCF_947568905.1). Lineage (NCBI taxonomy): Eukaryota > Metazoa > Mollusca > Bivalvia > Ostreida > Ostreidae > Ostrea > Ostrea edulis. Next base: position 103,370,363 of record NC_079165.1, read on the forward strand.
TCCTCCAGTCCTCGCCCCCCAAACCCAGAATTGCGACAATAAAATATACTTTGGGGGGGGGGGGGGGTAGCTGTGACATTGATTTATCCCATAGAAGCAAAAAAAAATTAATACTGTATATCCCCTACAAAATTGGCTTTGGCAAGAATCCGTTTGAGGCACTGACAGGTAGCTATGACATTCAGTACGCGTTCCATTCTTCTCGGCTAGGATGTGCACATGTCGCTTGGTATTCTGCAATGGAAAAAAAAAAGAAGAAGAAAGCAGCTAGTAGAATTATGCCCTAATAATGTAATGGGTGGGTGGGTTGGGAAAAAACGTCCTTCTTGTTCGGTGGATTTTGAAAAAGAGAGCGACATCCGGGGACTGTTTGTTGTTAAGGTGGCAGGGGACAGTTTCTTTGGTTTTGAAACATGTGGATAGGGGGTATACACCAAAGTCAGATTATGACAGACTAATGAAAAATCATATTTCCCTTTTATGTCAATACTTGTATTTCATATTAGTGTAGTTAATAAATTATGACCCTAAATTACATGTAATCTATAAATACTGGTGCTGGTGCACAAAACATGCTCTGAGCAGGTTCCCCTTTTTTGCTTTGATTTTCCCTCATTTGGGCTAATCCGCACCACCCCCACACCATCACAGTACCAAACATGGGGATTTAGACACTGTGCACAATCAAGAATCCTATCTGCCCTTCTCAAAAATCTACCTCTCATATGGGGCCATCCACCTTCCCTCACAGCTACAGACCTTTTGCTAGACCCTGCATGTTTTCACCGGAATTTCTTCAGCAACTGACCACGTGTCTTAGTTTCGTATTTGCACCCATCTATATGCTAGGAATCATGGTGACACCTACATGTTGTATATCAACATTTTTACTAAGCACTCAGCTACATTTGACATGCATCCTAAAATTATTGTATACATTTTTACACATGTAATATCATTTCAAATACGGGGTAATTCCATTTTTTGAAAAAGTATATAGGCCTATAGTGCGAAACTGTCCCCTGCTACCTAATTAACTCGTGCCGTAGCATAGTCGTACCATAACGTAGTCGTAAGGTAATACCATTGTAGTACATGTATAATTGTTAAGGGCGCCCAGGGTGACAGCCCGGGTTTGAAACCTGTACTAAATTAATAGTTGACTATTTGATATAAAATCAAATAATCTTGATTACGTACCATCTATCCTTCTGTGTTTAGTAAACCAGAAGTGATAAAAGAATTAAATAGGTTACATGAGGAATATGTTTTGGTTCCAGCTGACAAAGCTAGAAAAAACATTGTCTTTGTTTGTAAGGCTCATTATTACAACTGTATTTTAAACGAACTTGGCAATAATTCCACTTTTGGTAATCATACTTATGCTACGCCGTTGATTGACCAAAAATATAGTCCCCTATACAAGTTCCTCATGTTTAATGTTACAACTGTAGGTAAGAAACAGTCATTTGTCATGAGCCACACCGTTCATGAATGAAGAAAATACAAGCACATACGGTGCTGAACATCAATTAAAAAATAAAGTGCGCATTTTCGTGGATGTTGCAGGAAAACTTCCGAATTAGAGAAATGTTAGAAATATAAAAGTTGAGATTTTATACTAGTATTTCGAGACCGAGGAGGTTATCATGTATCATCTACGAAAACAAGAACTATTTCTAATCTACCACGGTTCAGAAAAACACAGTCGATCGACGTGACGTTAACTGACGAAATAGGTAAAGTTATCCCGCGTCAGACAAATTTGTAGATATATGATTGGGCGAAAACGAATCACATGACGCCCCGAATTTTCAATACACCGTCTACGTGCAGATGTTGTTATTAGTTTGACAACTATGACGTTATGAGCCCGGAAGTCCCCATGTAGGGGTGGATCAGTCCGACAGTTTACGTATTTGCTTTCAATGTATGTCTGCATTCAGTTTCAACAGTGTTTAAAATTATGTACATGTTTTATTATTTCTCTCCTTCCCAGAAGGGGGGGGGGGGGTATTTTTCTAGTGTGAATTCTTCAACTTCTTCTACAAAGTTTGTTCGGGCCAAAACTTTTTGTCTTTTGACATAGGCCTTTGATATTTGGTATATGGGTTTATCATGATAAAAGAGTGTCGCGTACCATTTCCGATTACCTTTAACCTTGATCTTTTTAAAATGTCAAATAATAGAATTCTTGGTGCATTTTTTGTCCGGACCATAACATTTTTGTCTTTTGACATAGGCCTCTGATATTTGGTATGTTGGTAGGTTTAATTTACTATCATATCACTGTTTATTGATTGCAACAAATATACATATAGGTGACTGTTATGTACCCTACGTACATGTAACTCTTCATTTTTTAAAGATGATCCCAAAAATATGTTTTAAAAACTATGGAAGGGGAGACATCAGTTTTAGTGTGCTAAAACAATGCTTCCTAGTTTTTTTTAATGTTACTGTTTATATATTTTACTGTGATGTATTTATATTGTGATTTTATCATGTTTAATGTGATACATGCATAATATGGTGTTCAATTTTATATTTGAATACTACATATTTATCAAAAATATTACTGAAATCTAAACAAATTTTCTAAATTTCTTCAGCGGGATAAATTCGTTACACAGTCAGTTTGGGACGTAATACCGAGTCATCCAGGGTGAGAAATCCGTATTGGGACCCCCAATACGGATTTCCATTTCACATCCTGGATGACACCATATTACGTCCCAAACTGACCGTGTAACTAATATTGTAGGGTCTACTATTTTGAAAGATTTTCCCATTTACGAGTATTTAGTTTGATGTTGACGGAATATAAAAATGTATCAATGCGATGTGATTATCGTTTTATTTGCTCTGAATACACAGTCCAACAAAACTACACACAAACGTTGAAAAGGGTAAACTTGTCTGTGCATCGCCATGTTTGTTTCCACGTGTATCCATGCATGTCGGAACGTAGACGATTGCTTTCTTTTTTGTTAAATGTCAAATATCTTTCAGTCATTCATAAATTTGTTCCTAATACTAGTATACATTAATTAATTTTCATGATAGAGGAATAAAATTATTATAAGTAGTTATCAATTTTAGTGTTCTATTAGCAAAACTCGTTATTATAAGTAGTGATCAATTTTAGTGTTCTATTAGCAAAACTCGTTATTATAAGTAGTTATCAATTTTAGTGTTCTATTTGCAAAACTCGTTATTATAAGTAGTGATCAATTTTAGTGTTCTATTAGCAAAACTCGTTATTATAAGTAGTGATCAATTTTAGTGTTCTATTAGCAAAACTCGTTATTATAAGTAGTTATCAATTTTAATGTTCTATTAGCAAAACTCGTTATTATAAGTAGTGATCAATTTTAGTGTTCTATTAGCAAAACTCGTTATTATAAGTAGTGATCAATTTTAGTGTTCTATTAGCAAAACTCGTTATTATAAGTAGTGATCAATTTTAGTGTTCTATTAGCAAAACTCGTTATTATAAGTAGTGATCAATTTTAGTGTTCTATTAGCAAAACTCGTTATTATAAGTAGTGATCAATTTTAGTGTTCTATTCGCAAAACTCGTTATTATAAGTAGTGATCAATTTTAGTGTTCTATTAGCAAAACTCGAAGTGTAAAAACAGTAGGTAGGATTGCGGGGAAACCATAAAATAGGTCTACATTTATCAAAAAGGTGATGATAACGAACAGTGATCAATCTTATAAGGAATACAAAATAAAGAGTTGGGCAAACACGGACCCCTGGACACACCAGAGGTGGGATCAGGTGGCTAGGAGTGAGCATCAACAACTGTTTTAAGATGATATACAACGTCAAATCATGTCGATAACATGAAATTGATATGGTCTCAATAAGTATTACATTTTAAACACATAGGTTTATTTTACCTGAGGAATTTGAAAGTTTTAAATCGGTATCTATTGGAGAATAATGGACGCGGATATATTTGATTTCTACAATAACAGCGGTAGAATTTGTCTCATTGATGACACGAATCCATCCTTAAATACTACAATTGTTCATCTTTTTAACATTTGTTTAGGATCTCTCAGATAAAGGCCTTTGGTCAAAATCTACCACTTACTGAAATGAAAACAAAAATATCCTGTTGGTACACATATAAAAACCTAATTATAGATTATGGTATTCAACCTAAGAAATATTTGTAGTATTTATACTTCTTAACCACTGTCAATTTAATTTTATCTTTATGCATGACAAACTAACAGCCCTCAATATAATTGAAGACTTTGTTTTTACTATTTTTACCAAGAGGAAAGCTATTTGTACGAGCTGCAATGGCCTTACTTGCAGGGAGAGTTTACATCTTATTTCCCAATATTCAATAGCACCATATCAAAGAGTGCAAAATCTCCAACAAAAACTTTCCCACATAGGTCTCGCTTACAAATATGTCATTTAGAAAATAAATGAAACCAATGTTCACAATAACGATACCCAGCGATTCCTTTACATGTATATAATATTTGATGGTGTAATAGGCGATGTTACAGAATGCAGTCGTTTGTACCGGAACAAGTTATGACTGCACTGTTGCTCTTCTAGTCGTGTTACCGTCTCGTCGGTTACATTGTATAATTAAACTCTTGCATGACTCCAAATCGTAATATATCACTGCGTGTTCTATTTCCTGAATAAATATCCGGGTATGTTATATCGACAATGTCTAGTATTTCATCGAGAGAAAAATAGCAACTGGTGATTTGAAAAACACATTCAGTGACAGTTTATCATACTGGAAGATATGTCTCTCTGGTGCCCTCTGTTTTGTGTGCTTTTTGTCCGCGGTGAGTTCAATAGTTTTGATCTTTTCTATCAAACACTCAATACATATTAATGATGAGGATCAGAAAACAGGTAAAAGAACATGTGACGTCTAACGTTTTGAATCCCATATAAAACTAGTACATTCTTTTAAGCAGGGTTTTTCAAGAAACTATACGTAACACAAAACTTTTAAACATCTCGTGTTTAATTTTAAATTTTGTCTGCCATTATATACAGATATCAATATATTATACAGAGTATACAGTATCGGAAAAAAAATGACATTTTGATGTAGGAAGTGGAAAAATTAAATTTTCTTTTTAACGTTTTGAACCTTCATTTAGCTGCTGCTCAGACAAACTACCTTAACTTCTGGATTCCTGACGAAATAACATATGGTGATAGTGTTTCTATAACTTGCAAACCCAATGACGCAGGGATTGCTCATTTTGGTGTTTTGTCGCGTGTGGACCTCTATCGACAGCGAGAAAATGAACCAATGAGATTAATAGTCAGAGCCTCGTACGTTTCTGGGTCAACTTCAGCAAATGTGGAATGGTTCGACATTGCCATAGACAAGAAGGGGAGAGTGACAGCTGTCTTAGGTCCTCCCGATTCATCTATGTTTCGTCTACGTTTGGATGATGTTGACTGTACAGACCAGGGTGTATACAAATGTGTTGTTACTGATGCAGCCTCGACAGGAGGTCAAGCTATGAAAATGAAAAAAACTACCGTGAAAGGTCAGACAAATATCTATATTTTTGTGGGTGTCTTATTCTTGTTGTTTTCTTGGTACAGTTATACCCGCGAATTCAAATATCAATGAAACGAGAAATTTTACTACAACAGAGACGATATCTTTTTAACCACGGAATTTAGACCCCCTTTACCTTTTCTTTTTCTCGAGCCACAAAAACGCGACACGAGAAATTAAGTCATTTTATAGTATAATTGTGACCATATCAAACACATACGCCCTCACATGTATCGCATCATTTCCAATATATAAGGAGTGAATGAAATTTTCGTTTGAAATGCGTTTTTATTCAGGTGACAGTGCTGGTGTTTACCCAATCACGACAACCTACATACGTGGCGCTCAGAAAACAGACATTAGTCAGCTGGCAGTATTTGCCGCCCTCAGAACTCTTCAATATACCTCTCAGACAATCTACCCCTCAGGGAGCGTGGGTCTCTTCAATTGTGTAGCATCCCCCGGGTTTCCTGCTCCCAAACTGCGCTGGTGCATCAAACGACCTGGTTCCACATCATTTCAGAGTTTCGATTTTATTTCGATAGAGCGTAAAATGAAAGCAAACTCCACTGCACAGGCTTGTTTGTATTCGAGCTCAAAGCTCTTGCTGCTTCCAGTCCAAGACAGCGATAATGGGACATCTTTGTCGTGCTCAAACTCAGACGAGGAGTGCGGAGCGGTTCCTGCACCTGATCCGATTTCTAATCCCGATACACCTCTGGCGTCATTTGTTATGTCCGAGTCTCCGTCGAATGAGAAAGAAATTATCATATACATAGGTAAGATGCTGGAAACTCAAACATAGGAAAGAAGAAGAAAACATATCACCCACTCTTTTTCATCCTCTATTTGAAAACCAGGATCATACTGTTAATGTTCTTATGCGTATCAATCATTTCGATCATCATTTTTAAAAGACTCTAAAGTATAATCTATATTATAATTGCATATATTCAGCTTATTTTTCATAATTGTGCTTTTCAAACTTTTCGTTACATACATCATTTGTCATTGTTGCAATATTCATTTTGATATACATTGTATTGCATGTTATTTTTATGTGTGTTTCGGAACTCAGTGATATTAATATTAATTCATGTTATGTTGTTTCAAATTGCTCATTAATTTAAGTAGCAGTGTAGTGCGCATGAATACACACTATCGCTCTCCATTTATATGGCGGTGTGAAGAGTATCGGGGTATATAGTTTCCTTTACTTTCAAAACTTAAATAAAGCAGACTGTTTTTATCAACCTGTTTTATACTTGTCTATATCAATGGTTTAATTTTTGTTGCTTGTATATTTTTTGTAAAAGTTTGTGCACTGAATTATATATATATATATATATATATATATATATATATATATATATATATATATATATATAATTTTGACTTCTTTTTTATTTTATCATCTCTCTAATGCTCGATTGTTGTTTATGCAAAAATTTGTCTAATTTGCTTGTATTGTATAAAATGGAGGAATGGGCGTTGCCGGTTATTCAGAATATGTATTGCATTAAATGAGGGAAAAATCACTTTCATTCCTATATACCTGGCATAAATTCACAGTGCGTTGTTTGCAGGGGAGGATAAAAATCACGTCGGAGTCCAAGCGGAGGAAAACAGAGCTGGTCAGACAGAACAGACCGACAACAGTGAGTTTCATTAAAACGTCTATTAAAAAAACTATTGCTATCTGATCATATACATGTATGTGTATAGTCAAATCCCCCCTTTTTCCTATCCAGATTTCCATATTATAATGAAGTTAACAAAAGACACTAAATATTTTTCCTTTAAATATTAAAGTATAATGAGTATATGGTAAACATTTTGAGTCACGTGTTCCATGGACTGTTTGCACTGTAGGTTCCATGGTTGTCCTGGGTATCGCTGTAGCCGTCATAGTGTCCGGAATTATCCTGCTGACTGTGGCCGTTGTCACATACCTCAAAGCCAAAAGAATTGAAGAAGGTAACCGATATAGAATCTTATGATTGACATGTTTTAATGCCAGAAAGACCAAAAAGGATTAGTAGTTTAAAAGACTGTACAGGAATTTAAATTCGCTTCTGGTTACTATAATATTTTCATGTTTCTTGTTCAGGTATCTTTTCACGCAGTTTTAAATTCACGGTTTAGATATCCATTATTTGTGGCTAGGTTAATTAACTTGACCTAAACTGAGAATAGCGAAAACTGTGGAAGCCGGTTTGTACATGTACCAGATGAGAAAAATATCAATATTTTATCTGGCAGCCGCCGGGATAAATTTTATTTCGAAACTTACTTGGCAGCTGCCAGATCAACCATTTTTCTCACTTAGCTGTAGAAACCTAGACCTATGTATGCAATCCGGATTCCAGGATGTAAAATGTACGATAAAAAAATTCCGTGTTCGATATAAACTGTAAGGCAAATGATTCTATCATATAATCTGTATTAAAGGTCAAGTACGGTGATTTTCCTAAAACTTGAGTTTTATACAGAAAAATGTCTGTCGTACACTTATGGATTAATTTCCATGGCAATTTTGATAAAAATCACTTGGCGTGAATTACACGGCGCTATCAAACTTTTACCTGAGCGATCGATAAATGTGTTGTGACGTGAGTTATCGCTCGTAGCTTATGACGTCATCTGAGACAACTTTCGACTGCATTGATTGGGTTTTATAGTGTTTACATAGAAAAGTCCTGTATTTATGGTACAATGCGCTGCTTTGAACTGCAATGTGAAATCGGGACAGGGATTCAGTATATTTCTTTTCCCAAAAGATACTAAATTTCGAAGAATTTGGATACTGAAACTGAAAAGAGACACTGAGATTTGTGACAAGCCACGAGGATCATCGATCAGTGACACTTTAATTAACGAGGATCAGGTTTCCATCAACCCTGACGCATCATTCTGTCTGACTCCAAACAAAGTGCAAAGTGATGATTAACTGGACATCCTACAAAACAAGTGGAGGGATGTATTTTAATCATATAAAAAGTTCAACCCAAAAAGGGGGGATGCACGCAATCCACCCCTCTCTATATCCACCACTGAATGCTTTAATGCGACATTGTATTCAATGGGTTTGCGATTGCACATAAAAATTAATGTCACCCATTACCTAGTTCGAATTGATTTTATTTCTTTTATTAAATGAAATATCTTTCGAATATTGTCGTACTCATACTATATTTATAAGGGACTCATTGTCATCATTTCATTTCTTCACTAGATCTATATATATATTGAAAAAATAAAATATAGTAAAAATGGAAATGAATTTAATTTTAAAAACCCATTTTTATAAAACCTTATTTATTGCGAGGTCAGTCCAATTTCCAAAGCTTTTTTTTCAAGTTCATTATGAAAACAAGTACAAGTTTTCCCTTTTCCTAATATGCTACATTCCTAATGTGCTACATATATATCATGAATCATTAAGGCAAAATTTCACACGTCAAAATGCTACAATTCGTTAACTTTGTGCCGTAATATATCAATTTCGCATTTGACGTGTGTTGTGAAGAAATTACATGTACTAATAGGCCTAATTTACATTTTATGATATTGTATCTACATGTAGATGTGTTTTGTTTTTTTTTAAAGGGGGGGGGGGGGTACAAATAACGTTGTGCACAATAAGTTTTTTTCTTTTGTTGTTCTTTTTTCAAAAAGGCATTTTTCAGTTAAATATATATCTAGCTAAACACATTATGATTTGAATCTGATCAATCTCATACAAATAAATCCCATAATAAAAAATGCAAACATGAGAGTCAATCTAGTTAAATACGCTCACAATCGATACAATAGAGTATACGGCGAGTATCTATGAAGTCTGATTTTGATTAGCCTCGATTGTGTAAAATACAAAGGTTATCTTTTGATAGAACATTTTTTTCCAATATTATTCCCAATTTTCTATGGACTGGCCCGGTAAATAATTTCTAAATGAGATTCCAATGAGATATTTGTCGAACATATAAATGTATATATCATATAAATATTACTATCTGATGGTTTCGAAACGGGGTAGGTACAAACATTATAAAGGTTGAATCCCTAAACTCAAGTGTATCTACGGTATTTCATCGTCACTATCCACGGTGTTGCTAAAACTGGCAATTTCTCACAGAAATTAAAACGATGATATACAGGCGTAAACTACAATTGTCTCAGATGACGTCATAAGAAAGGGTGACAATCCCTTCATTCGTTTCTACAAACAACGATTTTGGAATAGGTATTTTGCGCATTTACCTGGATTTTTAAAAAAAATAAACTAATCAATAAACTTTTCAAAACGGGTTTTAATGAATTATAAACTTTATTTTCAAATCTATTTTTATTACACTAGACCTTTAAGGATTTAAAAAAATATAAAAATAAATAAATTACCTTGTATGAAATACGATGTTACATAAAGGCATTTACTTATTGTAGTGGAAAAAATCAAGGCCGGCAGAAGGTAAGTTACATTCAGGTTAAAGAAAGATGTTTTAAATTTCCCTTTTATCTGAACGTAGGAACACACGACACACACAGTATGATCCCAGTCTCAGTTTTATAAAAGGAACATATAGCGAAAAAGTGAGGCTTAGTTCAAAAGCGAGCTAGTTTTACGGCCCCGGATTGTTATTTTTCTCTTTTGTTAAAAGTATTTATTTAACTCTTGATGGATTTTATTTGCATTTTCTTTCCCAGTAATCAGTATTCTGGCCTTGAGATGTCAGGGAGAGGTGGTTCTGCTCATTCTGAAGCATATGAAGCTATAGATAACTTACCCCCAGGTATGTTTAATACATTCTTCACAGACTCCCTGAAAAATTAATGTTTAACCCCATGAAAATTCAATCTTCACTCTTATAGATCTAGAGCACAGGCACTTGTTTTATAAATGGGTCACACCCTTCTTACTAATGTAACCCATGTATGAAACATGTGCCTGTGATCTAGAGAGTAAGTTCAAGGATTATTTTTTGTTGTCGTTATTTAATCAAAATAACATATACTGGTCAGTTAAATCTCTGATCACTTTTTTTTATCTATTATAATTTATTCCGAACAGTTAATTATAATCTTAGCATATGTCACAAGTTTCTTCTTTTATCCATTTCCAGACCTACCGGCTACAGGGAAACCGTATGAAATGGACGATATGTACATGTTACCGATTTATTAGTAGTAAAACTGACATGGAAAGGTAAAAAAAAAAAACAACAAAAAACAAAAAAACAACTGGTACACTGCTCTCGTTTTGCTAGATTCATTGACTTTTGAATTAGTCAAACTTCAGTGAAAATGCTGGTATTTTTTTTCCATCATGTGAATGTATTTAAATTCCCCCAACAAACGAATTAGGGGTTGGAGTTAAAGGAATCATTCTGTCTCTATGTCCGTCTGTGCATGTAGTGTTTGAACCATTCAAAGAAAATGCTATTTCGTGTACAGTCCAGATCAACAACAGAGGCTCATAATGGACGAGAGCTTGCAGGAATCTGGGCGTTATATTGGTGTGGATTTAAAAAATATCCTAGGTTTGGGGGAGTCCCGTGGGAAATATTAATCTGGTTATAACAGGTCTAGTTTTACATGTAGTTGCAAATCTAGTCTCATGTTTGTGTTGTGACTCATCAATTAAAGAAAAATTCTGTGATTGTGTTTAAATGTTCATATTTTAATATTTATTTCCCCATAATAACTAAACCATTAACAACCATGCTTGACACAAAACACTGTTGGAATTGGGGAAAGTGAAGTTCGTTAAACGATAGTATCCTTCTCAGAGGAGATCGAATTGAAAAATGGAAATACACCTGTGCTATTTCAAAATGTTAGCCATTGTGCCAGAGAACTAGATGGGGGAAATTGCATTGGAGTTCTCAATCCTCGTTCATATTCAAGTTTTTTTTTTTTTTTAAGACACACAGTGCACGTAATACCACACTCTGTTAATTTTTTTCACTGGAATACAAAGGGAGATATTTCAAATTCAAGTAAGAAAAAAAATACAATTAGCAAACATACATTATGTACGTCAAAATGATATGTGAGCGTCTTATGCATTTTACTGGAGCTTGAACGTCTGCAAAATCTTTTCCATATCAGGTACGTAGAATCGGGGTAATCCATAGTCAAAATCAGTGTGCTATGAACAGCCTAAGAAACACGTCAGACAGCATTTGACTCAATTGCATTTGCATTGACTAACTAGATCATTATAACGACCAGAGTATTTGCGAAATGCTGATTTTAAACAAGATCGTTGACACCCCTTTAACATAATATTGTTTGTCAGTAGCCTGTCTCGATTTAAAAACTGATCATATGCAGAACAAGCTCTTGCGTATCGTAGCAGTTGAGAGATAAACACCATATGCAGGTGATAATAGAATATTGCTATATGTACATAAATATGGGAAGTCAACGACGCACAAGCTGAAATCATCTCATTTTTCATAAAGTCGAGTTGTTATTCATTTTCAATAAAATATCTAAGTACGAAGCAGATGTGGCGGACTGTGGTGTCTTTTATTTCGAATTCACAGGGATATATCGAATCAACATATAAATAAGAATAATTATTGTTCGGAAATAAAATGCTGTTGATATATCTAATTGTTTGAGTTGAAGGCCACAGAAAGATATCTTTCTTCTCGTGTAGAATCTTTTGAACGAACTCTCCTTCATAAGAATATAAAACACAAAGGAGCACAATGCAAGCTGATGGAAATTTCAACAGATTTTTGGAAGGTCTGATCACCAAATGTAATGTAGATACATGTATAAGCTGGTCTCCCCCTTCAAATTCTACTATTAAGTTTGTCTCATAACATTTTAAATATCTTTATTTTATACGACGAAGGAAAAGCGGATTCCTTTAACTGATTAACGAAATTTGCTTCGAACTTTTTTCTCTCCAAAAATGATGAAAATGAAAACTAAATTTTATGTTTTTTATAATTAAAATGAATTCAGTTTCCCGTCTGAAATGGTCCCCTCCCCCCCCCCCCCCCCCCCCCATTATTTCTCAATTAAGCCCAAAACAATTGGGGATTTGTATGAAGTTACATAAGGAGTGATAATACATTTCATCTTTTGAACATCACAGAAAATTTACAATCCCTTATTCATTTTTAGGAATTTATACAACCAAATGAAGCCAAAAGTAGATATTAACCCATACATCCATTTTTTAAATATGTTGTCAAGTGTCTTTAAGTCGCCTTTAGAACATAATGTAGAAAAGACTGTATGTTTAGGGCATATGGTGCATCGCTGTTGTTTACATGTATGTTGTATATACAGATTTAAATTGAAATAAAAAGGAAAACTCAAAATTTCAATCAAACATTTGCACGTTTAATATGTTAGTATGGTACATAAGCTTGCATACAACACAAACACGTATTGTACTTGTTGGTCATTTGTAAAATGACAATATATACAATGTATGACATAAATGTAAAAGGTTACTGAATAAAAACAATCATAAATAGCATTAAACACAGAACAAAATGATGTGATTGTCAGTGTGTAGTTTGTAGATTTTCCCAGTTCGTTAGTATTGATATATCCAATAGTCTTGCGCCGTGGTCAGTAGCTCTAATACATCACACGACTCCTTACACGTGGTCAGTACCTCAATCATCATCTTCTTCAGTCTTTCCATTTGATTTACACACAACCAAAGCAAAAATCATCAACATTATCTGGAATGTATTCAATTCACATCATATTATTCCACTAGATATCATTGTTATTATTTAAAGGAGTCGGTAACCCATTGATACAAGTTCATGATCAATTCAATTTAGCTCATTTTCTCGGAATATTTCTAAAAGCTGTAGGACACGAAAGACTGTCTCACCCTATTCTCTTTGGAGAAGTGGACAAGTATAGCCTACTTCCACTTCTCTTCGCAAACCTTCATGTTTCCATTCTGGAAAATGTGTAAATGCCGGAACCGGTGACGGTTCACGCTTCGACCGAAGGTTCGACTCAAATATGACTGGATTTACTTAACATGCACGTTATTTCAACAACTTTAACATTAATGAATGCAATTGTCATAAAGAAATTAACAATTACTCCTATTAATCCATTTTCACATATTCCCAGTTCCGGGTTTGAATGATCTGTTAATCTGTATTGTCGGTAGAAAAAAACTCGAACATCCGAAGTCGGAAAATTTGGTAAAAATTAATAAACACGCATTGCAGTTCTCGAAAAGCTTTTTTGTATTAATAAAAAAAGATTATTCTTGTTGATAATAATAGGAAAATATGTTTGAATTAAAATAAAATGTCAAAAACCTTTGCGAGAAACAAAATGCGTGTTTACAATGAAAAGTGAAGATAACGAACAGTGATCAATCTCATAACTCCTATAAGCAATACAAAATAGAGAGTTGGGCAAACACGGACCCCTGGATATACCAGAGATGGGATCAAGTGCCTAGGAGGAGTAAGATTCCCCTGTCGACCGGTCACACCCGCCGTGAGCCCTATATCTTGATCACGTAAACGGAGTTATCCGTGGCCAAAATCAGTGTGCCAAGAACGGCCTAACAATCGGTATGAAACACGTCAGACAGCATTTGATCCAATGATAGGTTGTATTGGCAAACTAGATCGTTATAACGATCACATAATTTACGAAATGCTGATTTTAAATGCGACTGTTGGAATCCTTGCAACATCAACTTGTTTGTTAGTAGCCTGCTTCGATTTAAATACTGACCATACGCAAAATAAGCTCTTGAGTATCGAATCAGTTGAGAGATGTAAACACCATATGCAGGTGATAATGGAATATTGCAACATGAATATGGGTAATTGACAATGGAGAAGTTGAGTTGTTAGTTTACCGTTATTATATACTTTTAATAATAAAACATCTAAGTATGAAGCAGAAGTGGTCGACTCTGTGGTGTCTTTTATTTCGAGTTTACTGGGATATGTTGAATCGACATAGGAATGAAAATTAGTATTGTTGATAGATAATACACTGTACGTCGTCGATATATCTAAATGTCGAATTGAAGGCCACAGCAAGATATTTTTTCTTCTCACGTAGAATTTTTTGAATACATTCTGCTTCATAGAAATATAAAAATAGGTCAGCTAACAAAGAAGCACAGTTCGTGCCCATGGGGATTCCAACAGACTGTTTTCCTAATTTTGCGACTTCGGATGTTCATTTTTTAAACCGCTAATAGAGAATTCAAACCCGGGATTAGGAACACGTGAAAAGGGATTAACAGCGAGTAAGTGTTGATTTTCTTGTGACAGTTACATGCATTAATGTTAAGGTTTTGGAAAGAACTGGTCTGTTAAGTAAATCCAGCCATATTTTTGTCGAAATATCGACAGAAGCGTGAACCGTCACCGGTTCCGGCATTTACACGTTTTCCAGAATCAAAACATGACGGTTTGCCGAAGAGAAGTGGATGTAGACTATGCCTGTTCATTTCTCTAAAAACACTAATTTTTTTGTTTATTATTTTTTCTAAAAATTTTCTTCAGCATTTTTAGCTGTCTTTGTATAAACACTGATATTAGAAATCACTTGCACCGCGCAAGGATTCTCTTTCAAACATAGCGACGAAGCGAGAAATCGCCATCTTGGTTCTCATGTTCTGTATTGATCAAATTCAAATTTGAAAGGGCAAGGTGGAGTTTGCAATGAATCTTGATAACAGGGGATATGTGTAGGTTACATATGTATATAGGCCTAATGTTTACTTCACAGCACAAGATAAACTTTTGAGTCGCTCCGACAAAAAGAAATCTAGGCCCGACATCACACGATGCACAACAAACGTCATGTACACAGGCACTTCTTCGCAAGCTATACAATATGATAACACAAGGTCTCCTTCTGTTTCGAGTCTCCATCTTTTTCGAGACCTCTATAATTATGCTGTTCTCCATTTCAGCGGCTAACAAACACATACAATGTTTACCGGAAATCCTTTCTTGTACCTCCTAAAGGCTCTCTTACCTCACCCCTCTATAACACTGACCCTCGAGTGAAATGATTCATTGCCCATACTCATGGGCAAAGTTTATGAGACAAGCGAATATGTCATGTACCAGGAAAAATTTTGATTTGCAGTTTTTGCTTTGGTAAAACTTTTAAACTACATTACGATATACCATAGCATGCATCATTGTCGCCAATTAAAACCAACACAGTATCATTTATTATGTAATTTTTTTTTTGGTTGCATTCCCCTTTAAAACTAAAGTCAGTCGAATTTTTGTGTTCTGTTTATATATATATCCAATCAATTTAAATTTATGAAATTAAGTACGATAAAACAAATACTGCATGCTATTGAGAATAAATTGAAAATTTTCAGTCTTCGAAAACCATTGTCATCTTCGGCTGCGCCTCGATTGACGATGGTTTTGTCATAGTTAAAATTTTCAATGTTAACCTCAACTACACGCACTATTCATATAATGAAATTTCCATATTATGCCAAACAAATGTTATCTTGTATGCTTGAATGTTATCAATGTACGTGTACCTCAACTGCCAGAACACCACCTCCAACACCAATCAAGATGATTTGGTTGTCCTTCAACCAGTTGTCTATTGCACCATAGCAGCCCTACAAAATCAGTGTTTGTGAATTGTAGGAAGTTTTGAGATGCGTTTAAGCATAATTTTCAATTTTGAAAATAATAATAACAATACAATATTTAAAGAAAGTATCCCGGTTAGTGCAAGTATTTCTTCCCGGGGGCCTCATTGAAATACAAGAATACAATATTAACAATAAAACTTAAACGACATAATAAACATGGATACACATACTATTACTATACTGATTTTCAAATATTGGTATGGGTGTTGATGATAATTTTTTAATGCAACATTAAAACAAGTAAAGATCGTAAACATCTGATGTTTGGTAGTAATTGGTTCCACAACAGTGCACCTGAATACTGGAGAGAATGTTTGTACAATGTTTTGGTAAACAGAGATTATGATTATCATTTTATTCGGATCGTAAATTGCGCATTATGGAAGACTGGGGTTCAAATAGTTTAGAGAGATATGCAGGGATCATGCCAATTAATGTTTTAAATAGTAATGAGTATTTATGAAAGTTGACTAATTCATATATTTAACCACCCAAGTTTTCCGAATAATGGTTTTGACAGTGAATCAGGTTGAGGATATAAAATAATGCTAGTTGCTCTTTTTGTAATTTGTATACACTGTATGATCTGCCCACACCAGAATTTAGTGTGTTGCCACACACAGTCAAACAATAATTGATGGAAGGAAGTATGTAGGCATTGTAGTAAAGATTTCCAGTATGTACTGGTAAACAATTTTAATATTGCGTAATGTAATAATTTAAAGTTGATGGCTTTACACACAGAATACGTAAACAATATATAACCAACCAATCACAGCTACATCGCATACCATTACATGTACAAATTGTAATGGTATCAAAGGCAAACAATTAGAAATGTAGATATGATAAAATGATACCTGCTCAGAATAGGAATTATTTTGGTTTGGATTAAGTACGCATGTATCAACGCTATTTCGGATTTTGCAACAGACCACTGGAATTTGAGGATTGTTCGCAATTTTCCCAGTCTCATTTCTCCAAAGATTGGATGAATTAAAGTCTCTGTAGCTGTCTACTCCGCAACACTTGAACTGAAAAGTTCACACATGATAATATCTTCAAATACGGGAAAAAGGTCAGAAAGTTCAAAAGATCGTGAAGATAGTAAACGTACACATAATTTAGCAGTGCCTCAGAATGTATGCATTACATAAATGATAAGTTTAAAAAAACAACCAGGGTAGCTTACCTCTACAGAAACAAAGTTTATTGCCAAGGAGATAGAATCACTTGCATTAATCCCCTTGTAATCATCCTTTATCGCCTTTTGGAAAGGTTTCTTAAACCAGTTGTCAACCTAACGATTGATTTGAATGACAATTATTTTTCAAGCAGATTAAATCATTATATATAAATAATCTGAGTTACAAACCGGAATTTGAAATAACAGAAGAGGCATTACCTCACTGCGAACAGCAAATATCAATATGATGAAGGTTACTTCTGCCAGCAGCAAAATAACAAGGAAAATTACATACTACAAGAATAAATATAGAATTTTGTGATAATGAATGTTGATTTTTGATTCGTGTATGGCATTTAAGATGAATGCACTACAGTGTATACATATATTTGTATATTAGCATTTGTCAATTCAATTAAGATATTCAACAAGGTTAGAAATAAAAAAAAAAAACAAAACGATAATCCTTTTAGAAAAATATTATAATTAATAATACTATTTTTGACGCCTATATATTCGTACAAAGGAACTTGAACACAAAAATAAACCGATACTAAAGACTTTGGACTTGCCAGTGCTTATTATCAGTTAGCCTTGCATAATCTTTTAATTCTTTTACAAATGTTCTATTTAAAAAGTTTAATACATACGACTACAAGAATTCGTTTGAATTTGCAACAAGCTCCTACACAACCAATGATACCAAGGATAAAGAAAAAGTCGCCCAGAATGATAAAGGCCAGTGTGGCATCTCCAACGAAGTCGGCGATATTGAAGTCGTTTAAGTTTACGTTGTTTACTCCGGCTTCCTGTAGAGCGGATGTGAGTTTACTGTAGGAATCCTGTAGAATATTGTTCATGAACTCGTCACCCCATCTTACAATAGATCCAACGACCACTAAAGTTATCCCAACCAGCTGAAAAATGTATGGCAGAGATATACATATATATGCGTATCGGGTGTTGAGTAAAATAGTCAATTCTTTAAATTAATTGGAAGTATGCTTTCAGTTTCTACATTACAAGGGTATCATAAAACCCAAATGTAAACCAGGGGTTATATAGTTTGTTTTTGAGCTAAAGTGTCTTAAATTTGACCTTTTTGTTTTTTAGAAAAAAATATTGACATACTAAATCTGTTGAACGCAACAAAAGCAACCCAAATTAGTCATCATATTAAATAAATGCATATTTATATCTTTTAACAATAATAACACATGTATAACTGTCCGGGATCCTCCGTGTACAAAACTTTTCTGCTGAAGAATACGGATTGTACACGGATTGTTCCTGGAAACTACACAGACAGTCACGATAAATGCAGGGGGAAAGACCATGATGATCCGTGGACATCCGCGTATCTCCGTGAAACAACTGTGGATGGACCGACAGAAACCGTAATCTTCTGTACGCTCCGTGATCACGCCGGCACCAACAGGAATTTTTTCCAGGGACGTACGGGTAGCTACTGTGCTTATCCGTAGAGAAACTGGTGTTTCACGTGTCTGCATCGTGATAAGACCGTGGGCGCACTTCTTTCATCGCCCGGGTCAAGCCGGTTGATACTTCCGGAAGCGGGCAAGTAACTTGTTTCAAGTATTTATAAGCCGCCGGTCGACCGAAAAGTAGCCCGGATCGCCCGATAAATTTAGAGCGGGCACATGGAAAACAATATGGCGGAAAATATAGATAAACATTTTCTTGCTCGTTATTTATCCATTTTTCAGTTTAAATTTCAATTAGCATAAAGTAGTGAGTTAAGAGGTAAGTTTATTGACATTTTTGTTTCCGAATGCTGGATGACACGATCAACACCGCTTCTCTGTGGAAGTTACAGCCCAGTCTGCAGTGTTTGTGAACAAAATGTTTGAATATAAAACTGATTATCAATTATGATTTTTAAACTTACATGGGTTACATTATGCAGATGTTCTTTGAAAAATTCATAATTTTTGTTTTTACATTTTGATATATATTCGGCCAATTTCCCACTCGTTTCGCGTGATAAAAGTGAACCGGGTCGTCGCCCGGATTTCTGAAACAAGTGCGCCCCGTGTTGACAACGGCATTACGACGTCACAGAACCCAATCTCTACCCAGAGTTGTCGTTCCTTGCTAAGTGAGTGTTAGGAACGATAACTCTGGGTAGAGATTGCACAGAACCTAAAGATGCCGGATCACCGCGGATGACTAGAATTTTGCATCCGGCGTCGACCGGTTCCTGAACTGTGAATGTGTGAAAAGGACTCTTTTAAATATGAATTGACATGAAAATGAAAAAAAAAATCATTTTCATATAGGATAAAGTAATAATTATTTAAAAGATTCAAGCCAAAAGTATAATTATTGAACTAGTACCCAAGCCTCTTGCACGATTTGCATTCAATAGCAAAGTTCTAACCTAATTTATACTTTATAAGCTGGCGAAGTTTGTAAGTCAATTATATGATTATTTTAAAATTATGTGTAAATATAAGTATATTGACATAGAACCATAATAAACATATCCTTTTGGAGTCTTGGAAAGGAAATTGAATATACAATTTATCAAATTATATCATTGGGGCAGTAGGCAATAAGGCTATTTTCATTGTGAAGTAGGCTTGCTCTCGGGGAACTGGAATATTGCTGACTCCTTCAATGACATTTACGAGTACTTATTGTGATTATTGCACCAATACAAACATGAAAATCAGAATAAAACCGGGATCCATTCGCCTTGATTGTCATCGACTGGTTCTTATTTATCGGTGAGTTAACAATCTCTACCCAGAGTTATCGTTCCTTACACTCACAGAGTGTAAGGAACGATGCATGACTGTGTACAGTAATGATTCCAATCGGAAAATGTCAAAACTTTCCACAAGATCAAAAGAAGTTGTTAGGTGTTCCGAATAGGATGGGTAGATTTGTTCCTTGCCTACCTTTCTGCGGGAAATCAGTCATTTCACAATGATTTTCAGGGAACCATCAGCATATACCGACTTATCTTTACAAAGTGAATAACAGCAGAGGTTCATAAGTGTATGACATTCACAACTAATAGCGTTATAGATCTGAATGTTGAGGACAGCAAGGGATCAAAATATCATTACACCTAAAAATTTATTTTCAACTACATGTAACATACATCTGATTTGTAGTTACCCAATTTCAGAAAGCAGCAGTGCGTCTTTCAGGCAGGCATTTTCCTTAATTTGGACTTACCGAGAAGATGGTGTTGACGATGACAAGGAAAAAGCTGCTAACTCCTGCACAAGCTCCCATATCGATAAAGCCTCGTTACACAGACTCCACTTATCACATACCGCTGGTCCTCCTAGAAACACAGAGAAACAGATATAAATCGCAAATTACATTAACACATCATTGCTGAAATCACCATCCTTGCATTTACGTTTTGAAAATCGTTCGTCTACATGTATTAAAGTATCCAACAACAAAAAAAAAAAAAAATGATTGCCTTGTATCTTCAGATTAGATATCAAGTATTTACCAGGAAGGATTACAGAAATTCTGTACCTGATATAAATTTGTTATTAAACGGTTATACCTGAAATGTCCGCAATTTCATAATGCGTGTGTAGCATTTGGTCAAATTCATGTAATTTTCCTTGTTCTATTGTGTTTTTCTGATATGTACTGGTGTATGCGTATTTTATACTGGTGTATGCGTATTTTATACTGATGTATGCGTATTTTACTTAGAAAATAAAGATGACGATGTCTGGACACATAGACGCGAGTAAAGGGGTAAATATTGTAAGGTTGTGTTACACATTTTATGTATCCGAATCATTTCCACAAAAACAATAATACCTGTAACTTACTAAATTGTCGCGAATTATTTGGTGTGGTAAAAATGACCAAATCTAGATTTGTATGAGTTATCTTCCCTTGTAGAAATTTAGAGAGAGAAAAAAGGAATATCTTCATTCTTTGCAAGGTTCTTTGTAAATTTTGTAAGATCACGATAGTATAAACATTTTCACAATCATACAGGCAGTGTTTGATATATACTGGCAGTGTTTGATATATACTGGCAGTGTTTGATATATACTGGCAGTGTTTGATATATACTGGCAGGGTTTGATATATACAGGCAGGGTTTGATATATACTGGCAGGGTTTGATATATACTGGCAGTGTTTGATATATACTGGCAGTGTTTGATATATACTGGCAGTGTTTGATATATACTGGCAGTGTTTGATATATACAGGCAGGGTTTGATATATACTGGCAGTGTTTGATATATACAGGCAGGGTTTGATATATACTGGCAGTGTTTGATATATACAGGCAGGGTTTGATATATACTGGCAGTGTTTGATATATACAGGCAGGGTTCGATATATACTGGCAGTGTTTGATATTCATTAGTTGACAAGTCACACAAGATTTACGGATATAGTCGATAAATGTCTTGATCTAACATCTTACATGATACCGAACAAACAAACAAACAAAAAACAAACACCCCCCCCCCCAAAAAAAAATTTACGTTAAATACTAGATGTGAAATAAAACTTCATTCAAATTAAAAAAAATCATAATATGAAGATTGTCTTGGCTAAAACTATATCTCGACATTCAAATAGGCACAAAATCGGCTACGTGACCTTCTACTCAATTGTTAGGCTCAAAATCAGCCCCGTGGCACGGAAATGAATGATGTATAGAATTTATCAGTTCAAACTTTACAATAGCAATCTTCAATGTAGAATGTTATTGTCAATATTAGATTTTTTAATCTAAACTTTTGATGTAACAAATTAAGGTAAGGTTTGCAACAACAGGGAGATAACTCTTGGTATACCTCAGTGCACTTCACGCTTTATGACGTCATAATGAAAAAATGTGTCACGTCATAGTTGAATCGAGGGAAAATGTCATAATATTTACTTGTTATCTACTACCGCTCAAACTCCCCGTCGAGGCCTCATTACGTCACCTACGTATAGACCTCTCCTATGTGACGCAGCACAATATACAGATTTGTATATTGTGAGTCCGCGATTATCACGCGGGCAAATATCAATAAACATGATAAAGAAGTAGTTTGTAGTTAAAAGCTTGAAAATATTGACATTAAGAGCATTAATATAAAAGTATGGATTTTATTTTCAACAGATCATTAAAAGGTATGGATACTCTGTTCAAATTATAGTGTTTTTAAATGTTTACGTTCTTGTTTTGAACTGTTTACGTTTGACGTTATGGTTTTTTCGTCATTCTACAGTGACGTCACACAGTATACGCGGTATAAGAATTCGCTATCCCATAATGCCTAACTGGAAGAGATTGGTTTGTGAGCAAACGAACTCTGGCTGAAGTTTGACTATCGCTGTCAAGTGTCAAGCGGCGTATCAATCGGATCATGCGCTCGTCCTTTTCCGTAACCGGTAAGAAGACTCGGACGTGGATCGGCGCAAGAATTACATCAAATCGATGCATTTCTTCGCCGGAAGCGCGCCCGTGGATGAGTGTTAAAAGGCCAGAACCGAATCCCTGAATAATATGTTATTTATATTTTCACCACAGATTCAGTTTTGGTATCATTAACGTCTTATTCACTCTAATACATAACATGTAAGTGGAAATTGATAGTGGTACAATACCTTAGATGTGTATAATATCTTAGATGCATTTGAAAGTTCACGTTTCATAGTGTAACGTACGACTGTGACGTCAAAGTTACGTTTATGTATACATGTACGTAGCAACCAACTCTGATGGCGTCGATCCACATACGAGGTTCATTTGCGGTTACGGAAATAGCCGAGTAGTTACGATTGGCGGCGTATGTGTAACCCTCTATGACAAAATAATAATAATGTTTCTCAAATGATCATTTATAAATTATTTTCTTTGATATTATAAAAGTCTACAATTTTTTTTATATAGACATATGTAGTATGCGCTACGGTTAATTTCCATTAAAATTATGTTGTGACCATGTAATCTCTGCGAATCTTGCTAAGGAAAGTAGGATTTATTTAGATGCTGTTATAATCAATCATTGTTTGTGAATAGTATTTTCAAAGACAAGGTTCGACATTAACGAAGCTAGGAATTTTTATGACATTCACAAACATTTTTGAAATAAACCTGACAATGCTCTCTAATTACATGCACTTCATATTTCAATGCTATAACATCTACTTGCGCTGATAGAGCGATTTATCGCATGAACTTTGAAATGTAGAAAACGCGATTGATATGACCACGTAAGAATAAAAAAGGGGGTCTTCTCTAGTACATCTTAATATTTTGTCTGAGGAACATTTCCATAACGTCGACATAAAACAAATTTATTAGTGTCATTTTTACTAACTTTACGTTACCCCCCCCCCCCCCCCCCCCTTCTAGATCCACCAGGTTTTATATTGTCACATTGTATGTTCAACTATGTAAACAAACATCAAGCAATGGAAGAAGGAGAGGGAAATTATATCAAAGATGTAGTATATAAGACAGGTTCGGGTTAATGTAACACGGTTATGACGAAGCGGGACCTTGGAAAACCCACCGGGATATTGAAAGTATTGTATTGAATTTAGAAAGAAAGAAAAAAAAAAAACCTCAACATCTTAATTTCTAATAAATGTGATACTACAATACTTGACAAATAAATATAAATAACATTTTGGAGCTGGAATTGTATCTTATTCATGAAAATGCTCAATGCACTCTTCAAAAGTTGTACAATTATAAAACAAAGTGACAAATCGCATAAATGAAATAATTCTTTTTAATCTGTTACCATGGAAACAAAGCCCGATGGGTTATAATTCTATATGATTTCTTAAATATTTATGGTCCAAATATTATGTTTAAAGTAAAATTTTCTGACGTAGACCTTGTAAAGCTGCTCAATATACATTTTTGTTGCCATGGCAACCAATTTTAATTTTATGCAAGATATAAAAAGTGCTATTTTTGGTGTTTTAAAATAGAAAAATTCTACAAATTAGTATAATCTTATAGATAATACTCTTTTTAAAAATTCTACTAGCTTTTTACCCCATAAGTTTGCCTCGAGTAGTTTTTATACCACTAGTATTCCCTTTTGTATAAAGATCCCGAGAATGTAAAACATCACAAAAATAAGCCCATCTGGTCAAAAAATGACACGGGCGATATTTTTTTAAAAAGTCAATTTTTAAAAGATAAATTACTACTGAACGTGCTGATATTCAACATGATTTTGTTCGCTACATGTCAAAATGTCGCAAACCTTACCTTAAAAGAAATGTCTTGTATGATCAGTAAATTTCATTTCTATCTGATACAAAGAATAAGAATTTTATCGTTTGTGCTCTAGGCTTCATAGCAATGAACGGATATTTACATTTTGTATATTAAGCATATCAAATTGACATTTTGAATGATATTTAGCTATAGAATACATGTATAAACTAAACATGAATTTCATTGGATCGTGCCATTAGAATATTTTATTGATAACGTTAATTTAAAATTTCGATTTTTAAAAGTATTCTTTCACTCTATGGTTCTGGGGCCAGGTATACAAATAGATAAATAATAATAAATACATATACAAATAACCTTCAAATAGATTTTCAGAATCAATATTATGCATATAAACAACCGAATTAGCATAGTATTTTCTCTTAGCTATACTGTGCTGTGTAATGGAAATCTGCGATCCTATGTACCTAACCAATTTCTAAAGGAACTATGAAAAACTTATTTGTTGTTAGAATCGCTTAGTTAGCTTTTCTGTGTCAAAATGGCGATAGTCTTTGCATCGAAAGGTAACGCATACTCGTAGAGGAATGCTATAAGAACCGCAAAACAGAGGAAAACCAACCCCGACACCCAAAATAGTTTCTTTCAGTGGAAACATAAGTATTACAAATAGCGACTGTACAGTTATTCACAGACTTAACAAATGTATATACAGAGAACATGCAATAAAATATTCCAGTCCGCCACCTCTTCATAGCAGATATTTCAAAGATTCTACTCCGTGTGTGTGTAAGTGTGTGTGTGTGTGTGTGTGTAAGTGTGTGTGTTTGCGCATATTCATAACTGTAGTAGACACTATGATAAAAGCATTCTAATTTTCATCTCATACATGCTATCCTGAGAGGAGGAGAATGGATATGTTTACTGATTCCTTTGTAAGAGGGTCAAAAGGTTATTGACAGTAATTAATTATACACATGTTGTGGATACAATATAAAGAGAGAAATACGAATTCAGTTTTATTCAAAGGTCATCGGTAAGAGGACAGGATCCTGGGCAATACTAGCTTTCACAATAAACAACATCAGCCATGTTTTCAGTTTCACGCATACAACCATCTTCGCTAGCCAAGGGTGACGATATACGGTATTTCTCTCTCAGAAAGAGAAACACCGTGTATCGTTTCAAGATAGAGGAATACAGTGTATCGTCACCCTTAGCTAGCGAAGAGATAGAGGAATACCGTGTATCGTCACCCTTAGCTAGCGAAGAGATAGAGGGATACCGTGTATCGTCACCCTTGGCTAGCGAAGATGACAATAACCCAAACGCAAAGGAATTGGCTTGGATCTGGAATATCCATGTTTACAGAAAGTGTTCGAACGGTAAAGTGAAGTCAATCCAGGCCAAGCTGAGTTACTTTAACTGAGTGTTACCCGGCCCTATATCCATGGAAAAGAAACAACAGATAATCATCAGGATATCCAAATTTTCAAGAATATTTGTGTACTTAAAATTAGCAAGAGTCCATTTAATTCAACCAAGCATACCATCGACCAGTGCTTTTAAATTGTCATATATTAGTAGAGTCCTAAAAAGAAGTTATGACAGGTTAAAACGGGTGTGCCCCTCATTTGTTCCTGACGACGAATCGTGTTAACACTTTTACATTGTATAAATGACCATGTAATTGCACGTTGTCGTTAACCGTAAACGACTAGAGATATGGAGCGCATTAATATCGGTGTGAACTGCCGCTGTGTAATATCACCGAGATCATTAGTAAAACGATAGATTTATATGTAAAATATCATTTACAGAATCTAATATACATGTATATTGAAAAGAAACTGAAGAACCCCATTGCAATCAAAGGTAAATTCTCGTAGCAATAAATGTCATTTGAATTTCATTTCCAATTAATAGATGATAATCCATTACATGAAATTACGAGTTAGAATTGAATTTAGAATTGTACCTTAGTATGAGTTGAGGAGCCCGTCTTTATGCCTTTTTTACTGAGCCAGGAAGTAACAAAGAACAAATTGAAATGTCGATAACCAAGGCTTATCAAGGCTCATCGATTAAAGATATCTTGTGACATACAGAAATCGTGTGTACACACATATAGATAATATGAACATGTGAATGAAGCAATACAATGCGCAAACAGTACTGAAAAACTTCCTCAAGGTAACATGGCTTACTTTTAAAAAATGATATAAATACCTTTAGTTTATAGCAATGTAGTCCAAATATAAGTTTCCTACCTACACTGAGTATATGTATGTACAGAATACACTACTCGACTGACGTCATTTTCAAATTATCCAGAGGGCCCAGGGACAGACAGGTAAATAACAATTGGCCGAAAAGACAGAGATAAAGACTTAGCTACAGGTAGATTGTTAAACGCCCGCTGTAAAACAAAAATGGAGAGAGCGTATGACCTTTTATTAATCAATTACATACACACAGTGGTCACCCTTTGACCAACAAAGCATCGTTACCGGGAAATTAATGATGAAAGATTGCCAGTAATGCCATTTTGTTTTACGTTTGTTTATAAACAATTCTGTTGGTAAAGACACGACTAGGTTTACTTTAAAGCGATTATAACATTACAGTACTAATATAGCAAATTTCAAATCCACAATGTCTGAAATGATATTTTTTAACAAACGATATATTTTATGGGGAATTGACGAAAGCGATTTTTTTTTTTTTTTTAAAAGTACCCAAGTACATGTACATGTATATGGAACATACGGGTATTCCACTTGTGTCCAAATATTAGCAAATCGCACAAAGAACCGTGGCGTTTTTGATAATCCAAGTATTTCTGTGATGTCCGTACAGCCTGGGGATTTGTTTCTAGCGATGTGAAACCTTCAGGTGGCATCCTTTAATTTTTGTCTCAGTAAATCGATACAATGACTTTTCTGGCTTAGAAAATATCAGAATTTGATTTAAAGTTGGTGATAAGAAAATCAATAAAATTAGATTGCAATTTTAGTGTCTGGGTAGTTTTAAAAAGTTAAAACATTATTTTAATACTCAGCAACAACATTATAAAATACAATTTTCATCATATGTAGAGTCTTACTAAGCATTGAATGATTAATTTTTGGCATGGATACCACAATGAGCACACAAAGGAATAACGCGCAGTGCATGATATTCAAAATGTAGTGATAATATTAACCTTATATTGACAATTGTTTAGACGTGATGTTTTGAAAGTCAAGTTAAGTTGTTGTTTTTTTGTTGTTGGTATCTTGAAGGTACGATAAGGACCTTACCCCTACATTTTGAGAAGTTGGTATAGGCAGATTATTTAGTAAACCAATCCATGTCCATCTCAAACAAGAGGCCCATGGGCCACATCGCTCACCTGAGTCACCTTGGCCCACATCTGAAGACTTTCCATATATATTTGCATGTAAAACCTTAGTCCCTATTATGGCCCAAACTACCCTTTGCAAACTTGAATCTACACTATGTCAGAAAGCTTTCATGTAAATGTCAACTTCTTTGGCCCAATGGTTCTTGAGAAGAAGATTTTTAACGATTTTTCCTATATTTGTATGTAAAACTTTGACCCCCCCCCCACTTGTGGCCCCATCCTACCCCCCCCCCCCCCCGGGGGGGGGCATGATTTGAACAAACTTGAATCTGCACTATGTCAGAAAGTTTTCTTGTAAATATCAGCTTTTCTGACTCAGTGGTTATTGAGAAAAAGATTTTAACTATATATTTGTTTGTAAAACTTTGATCCCCCTTGTGGCCCCATCCTACCCCCGGGGGCCATGATTTGAACAAACTTGAATCTGCACTATGTCAGAAAGTTTACAGGTAAAAATCAGCTTTTCTGGCTCAGTGGTTCTTGAGAAGAAGATTTTTTCTATATATTTGTATGTAAAACTTTGATCCCCTATTGTGGCCCCATCCAACCCCCGGAGCCCATGATTTGAACAAACTTGAATCTGCATTATGTCAGGAAGCTTTCATGTAAATCTCAGCTTTTCTGGCTCAGTGGTTCTTGAGAAGAAGATTTTCAAAGTTTTTCCCTATATATTTGTATGTAAAACTTTGATCCCCCCTTATGGCCCCATCCTATCCCCGGGGGCCATGATTTGAACAAACTTGAATCTGCAATATGTCAGAAAGTTTTCATGTAAAAATCAGCTTTTCTGGCTCAGTGGTTCTTGAGAAGAAGATTTTTAAAAGATTTTTTCCTATATATTTGTATGTAAAACTTTGATCCCCTATTGTGGCCCCATCCAACGCCCGGGGCCCATGATTTGAACAAAATTGAATCTGCATTATGTCAGGAAGCTTTCATGTAAATCTCAGCTTTTCTGGCTTAGTGGTTCTTGAGAAGAAGATTTTCAAAGTTTTTCCCTATATATTTGTGTGCAAAACTTTGATCTCCCCTTGGGGCCCCATCCTATCCCCGGGGGCCATGATTTGAAGAAACTTGAATCTGCACTATGTCAGAAAGTTTTCATGTAAAATTCAGCTTTTCTGACTCAGTGGCTCTTGAGAAGAAGATTTTTAAAAGATTTTTTCCTATATATTTGTATGTAAAACTTTGATCCCCTATTGTGGCCCCATCCAACGCCCGGGGCCCATGATTTGAACAAAATTGAATCTGCATTATGTCAGGAAGCTTTCATGTAAATCTCAGCTTTTCTGGCTTAGTGGTTCTTGAGAAGAAGATTTTCAAAGTTTTTCCCTATATATTTGTGTGCAAAACTTTGATCTCCCCTTGGGGCCCCATCCTATCCCCGGGGGCCATGATTTGAAGAATCTTGAATCTGCACTATGTCAGAAAGTTTTCATGTAAAATTCAGCTTTTCTGACTCAGTGGTTCTTGAGAAGAAGATTTTTAAAGTTTTTCCCTATATATTTGTATGTAAAACTTTGATCCCCCTTGTGGCCCCATCCTACCACCGTGGGCCATGATTTGAACAAACTTGAATCTGCAATATGTCAGGAAGCTTTCAGGTAAATTTCAGCTCTTCTGGCCCAGTGGTTCTTGAGAAGAAGATTTTTAAATGACCCCACCCTGTTTTTGCATTTTTGTTATTATCTCCCCTTTGAAAGGGACATGACCCTTCATTTGAACAAACTTGAAAGCCCTTCACCCAAGGATGCTTTTGGCCATGTTTGGTTGAAATTGGTCCAGTGGTTCTGGAGAAGAAGTCGAAAATGTGAAAAGTTTACAGACAGACGGACAGACAGACAGACGGACGCCGGACAAAATGTGATCAGAAAAGCTCACTTGAGCCTTCGGCTCAGGTGAGCTAAAAAGATTTATATATAATGCGGTGAATATAACGTCGAACAAACTAATGAACTCGTTCGTCATCCTTTATTCTGGTTTTATTTCATTTTTTTTCATTTGTTTAATTTGTGTGTATTCATCAATTGCTTCAACAGTTATATTAAAGTTTTAAATTTGACTGCAAAATATACAAGACCATAAAAAATAACACGCATGTCACGGTATGTGAAAGGGAAAAAAAAAAGATCGGCGAAAGAAGAGATTATCTCTATATAGATATAAGTTCACTGAAAATTTTGTAAGCCATCTGTTCGCCGCCATTTTGTTCAACTATTGATATCCTCGACTGTGTCCGTTTTGATTTGTACGAATCCACACCCCAAGGTAGCAGGGGACAGTTTCGCACTATAGGCCCGGTCAACTTTTTCAAAAAATGGAAATACCCCGTATTTGAAGTGATATTACATGTGTAAAAATGTATACAATAATTTTAGGATGCATGTCAAATGTAGCTCAGTGTTTAGTAAAAATGTTGATATACAACATGTAGGTGTCACCATGATTCCTAGCATATAGATGGGTGCAAATATGAAACTAAGACACGTGGTCAGTTGCTGAAGAAATTCCGGTGAAAACATGCAGGGTCTAGCAAAAGGTCTGTAGCTGTGAGGGAAGGTGGATGGCCCCATATGAGAGGTAGATTTTTGAGAAGGGCAGATAGGGTTCTTGATTGTGCACAGTGTCTAAATCCCCATGTTTGGTACTGTGATGGTGTGGGGGTGATGCGGATTAGCCCAAATGAGGGAAAATCAAAGCAAAAAGGGGGAACCTGCTCAGAGCATGTTTTGTACACCAGCACCAGTATTTATAGATTACATGTAATTTAGGGTCATAATTTATTAACTACACTAATATGAAATACAAGTATTGACATAACAGGGAAATATGATTTTTCATTAGCCTGTCATAATCTGACTTTGGTGTATACCCTCTATCCACATGTTTCAAAACCAAAGAAACTGTCCCCTGCCACCTGCTACGCTCCCAGCGATTTTTTTCTACCCACTGGTACCGGTACCCATTCGATTTGGAAAAATAGCGTCAAAATTGAACAAATTGGGACTAAAAGAAAAGAAAAAAGAGAACAAAACAAGAACTATTCATCTCTTTACAAACTTTTTACGGTAATATTTGCTGTTGTGAGACATAAGGAATCGCTGTAAGATTGTTTTAGAATCGCTGTAGCTCTACAAAACACGCGCACTGTCATGATTTGTACTTTCGATTTAATACCGGAAGTGAACATTTTAGTTAACTTGTACAACGTTTCAGACTAAGTAAATTACGATGTCAGCGGTCTATTTTTCGGAAAGTAAGTTGGGACTTTTTAATCTCAAAATTGGGAAAAATCAACGGTTTTTGGCATTGGGAATGGTACCGTTTATCGCTACCAGTTATATAAGGAAAAAAATCGCTGGCTCCACTAATACCTCTGTCAACGTCTAAAAATCATATCAAACCGTACTAAAACTAACTTAGCATATCAAACTGTAATGATCATATCTAAGCAAATCAAACACTTGTCTGAATTTTATAAACGCAGAAGCTGGTAAATATGAGACACCTGAGCGAATTAAAAGGTTTTATATAAATATTCATTCATTCATTCATCCAATAATACTAGAATAATCAATGAATTCGTTGTTTTTGTGAACTTACGGTAAGATTTTAAGCTTTAACACTAAAACTTGTAAAATCATACTTTATAATGCAATAGGTAGAAATAAGTTTTGCCAAGAATCTTGACATTCAGATATTGACAGAGGTGTTGTAGCGCAGCGTAATACGCCCTCTGGTGAGAGATTGGCTGATCATGTGAGTTAATTATATAGACTTTAAAAAAAAGAAGCAAGGATTTTGGGGCAGTCCCCATTTCCCCAATATAAATTGTTTGGAAAGTACCACAAACATTTTTGAGCAGCATACAAGGTTTTTTTGTTCGTATTTGTTGTTGATATACGTCACAATCCACCGTTTTCGTCGACTGTTTTGTATTTCTTCTTTTTCTTCCTTTGAAGTGCAGGGCCTTGTGAGCATCATCATACTTGCTAGTTTTAAAAGGGATACAGGCGCAGGGGAGAGTCATTTTAAAAAACTGGTTAAAAGAGTACAGTGTCACATAATGCACAGGTGTTTGTGGACAGGACTTCCGGTACCCCCTTCTTGTATTTTTAAGGTAGTGATTGCATGGGTCATTGCATTGAAAATTAAAGAATCTATGATTTTTTTTTTTATTTTTACATATTTTATAGTTGACAGTATCTGTAACTCATTATGAAAGTATCATATAGAGTTTTCATGGAAATTGTGATGTTACGGTTGTCATAGTAACCCCTCTTGTTGACTTTCCGTAATAAATGGTACAAGTATTTCAGGTGATGTTTAAAAATGATACAAAAGGGGCAAGGGATACAAATTTTATATCAAATTGAAGTTAAAGCCTTAAATGATATATGGTTTGTATTAATATGTCCATTTATTTTCATATGAAGTAGAAGCAGGGCTGCTTATGAGCAATTCCGCAATTTTTAGAAGGCAATTATTCACCAAAGCAGACATATTTTCACCCCCCGAGGAATAAATGACCAATTAATTTTATTTTTAAATATGTTTTAACATATGTTAGGAGGAATTTTTCCTGAAAGTATCAATATTGGTTTTCAGGTTTACTATGGCACTATGATCGCTATAGTTACCCCCTCCCCCTCCTTACATAAATGCTGCAGGTGATAATTACAATAGATATACATCTTACATGCATTTATTTCAACTCATATTAAAACTATGAAAATGTTTTGATGTTTATTATTGAATTTATTCTACATAGAATGATAGTATTGTTGCTTTGGAGATGTTTTTATTACTTTTTAAATATATTCATGCTCTGTAAGCGTATGTTAAAAACGCGGGAAATGTAACCCATCCGATGTAAACTGCATTGTGACGTCGATACCTGCAACGTCTTTATTTTTTCTCTCCTTTCAAACCAAGCGATTATCAAACAACAAAACTTTCTTACTTTTTATATTATAAGAAATAACTGAACTAATTGAGAAAAAGATATTAACAGCAAGTGCTGCTTTTCAGAATACACACTTTTTGATTTCTCTTTAACATCCACGTTACATAGTAGCATTTTAGATGTATGTGCACTAACACAATATAGGCCTACATGTTATGAAATTCATAGCATTATATATTATGATTTTAATACGCTTAGTGGTTTGTGAACTAAATTTACGTGCTGTAAGACTGAAAATTAACAGGGGAGGGGGGGGGGGGGGGGGTACATGTATTATGGAGACTTAGGGCCTAATGACTATTTTTTTTTTTTTTTTTTTAAATATAATTAAAACATAAGGGATTTTTCATTAGTATTGTATTTCATTTGTATATTTCTAAAAAAAAATTTCATTTTACCCTGTGTCTGGTTATAGCTGACAAGTCTTTGTGTCCATCGTCTGTCATTATTACTGATGCATAAGCGCTTGACGTATTCCGGAATCGGAAACGAAATAGTCTCTTTTTAGATACTACATGAATAAACCACGTGATGCCTTGCAATCACTACCTTAAATGTTCAATTCCTTGGGTATTTCGTACGTATATTTGATAAATTATGTAACTTTAGAGTTTATATATTTCAATGGAATACACAAATCTTGCATAGAAACCGTTTTTAAAAATGTCATATCACCGATCATAATATATAAATAATATGTTTTACGGCGTGACCGTGTTTGAGGGCGAAGCAAAAAAGTTTTGGCATTAGTACCTATATCCAAAACAGGACAAAAATAACCCAAAGTTAGCACAAGGACAGAGCTGTATCAAAGCATCCTAATTTTGGACATTTGATCCGCTTATATATTGAACGCGGGAAATATAACGCAATCGATGTAAACAGTACATTGTGACGTCATATTCAGCGTCGTTATTTAGCAAATTTACAAACATAGCGTTTGAACCACAACAAAAAACATGGCGTTAATCGTGGAGTGATTATATATGATTAAGAAAATAAGATTTACATGCTTTTACGGATTTTATGTAACATCTCAGAACGACATGAACTAGGGTAGACGAGATTCAAAATGGAGATATACATGTCCACGCGATAGTATTCGAATCGACGCCATTGCAGCGGCGTAGCTTCCATTGAGGCAACCGAGGCAGCTGCCTCGGTAAAAAAAACAACACCTTTTACGTTGTTAAAATGTCGATAGGTTCTGGGGGGCGCAGCCCCCCCAGACCCCCTGCCTCGGTAATATTCGAACCCAAGCTACGCCTATGCATTGGTACCAAACTTTTCAAGTTACATAGGTATGGTTTAATTTTTCATTATTTTCCTTTTAAACATGTATATACGTGTTACCTATAGGGAGAGCTCCGCTCTCACGGCCCTTCGGGACGTGAGAGGGCTTCGCCCTCTATTAGGATCGGTGATATGACATTTTTAAAAACGGTTTCTATGCGAGATTTGTGTATTCCATTGAAATATATAAACTCTGAAGTTACATAATTTATCAAAAATACGTCCGAAATACCCAAGGAATTGAACATTTAAAAATACAAGAAGGGGGGTACCGGAAGTCCTGTCCACAAGCACCTGTGACATAATGTTGCCAAAAATTCCGCGTTAAATGAATAGCCGGATCAAATCCCTGAAGCTGTGTTTCAAGATTTAAAATACATTTTGATCATCCGTATTCAATACTGAAACAAACAATTTCAAACTGTAACATCGTGTGCTTTAACGTCTCCTCAAACCTAAGTGGACTCTTTTCCATTTTCAAACGAAAGCCAACACAATCTTTGATATGTGGTTGCTACTGGGCGTTTGGAGCCAGAAGAATTTCTTAAATATAATATATAATACCTATATAAAACAGATAATTTTTTATTTCTAATTAACCGTACTTTACTGAATATGATCACACTTGGGACACGCCAATGATTCGCGGCAATGGTCATTTCATGTTATCTCGGTCCAACGGTTACACCGTATAGATACGTGTTATTGTGATATTGTTTTCCATTAGCAAACATGTGGTGTCACACATATTATCTGTAGGGATCTAGAGGGGTGGCTAAGAGGGTTAGAAGTCCCCTTTTTAATTGGTTGCAATATTCTTTCAGAGAATGTAAAGGGTAACCGTAACTGGTTTTTGGGAGCCTTCATCCCCATGCTTCGATCAAGAGTTCCACCTGAGTTATGTTGTATTGTTATTTTTGATTTTCTAGCCTGAAGGAGAATTAAAAAAAAAAAAAATGGGGATATGGTACATGTTAGTGAGCTAGAATTTGCTAAACTTGCATTTTTTGCACACTAAAAATCTACTTTGATTCATTTGCAATAGCTATTTGTACGTGTAACCCTGTCTAGTGGTGTCAACACAACATACACACTGTAAATTAATCATTATATGAAGATAATTCATCTAACAATAAAGATATGAAAATAAATATTGATATGTTTGTCCTTTTGTAAAACTTCACATATATAAAAATTTAGCATGATAATATAAGATGTGCGTATCGTGCAGAAGCCCGATAAAGCTTAATTATACCGATGGACAGTCGCACATAAGTTATTCAATTTCGTTATATTCCACACAAAACCGCCGCGGTGGTCTAGAGGTATGGATGTTGACAAAACACGGACGCACGGATGCACGGAAATAGAAAAAAAAATTAGTACAAATCACGGATTCATTTTGCACGGATAAAATTTTCCGTGCATTTTTTAAAATATAGAATATGCTATTGATTTGTGACTTCGAACATACAGCGCTGTACATTGAAATTTTTTTGTGCATGTAGGTAGGGGATATATGTAGGTATGTAGGTAGAATCTACCAGTCAAGGATATTCTCCTTGCATTGTCACGTCACTGTAATTGTTATAAACATGCGAAATTTACACTAAATTACAGACAGAAGACTATATTTCTTTCATAATACAATAGACTGATAGATTCTAACTACATAATTATTCCCTGGGGTGTACACAAAACAATTCAAAGTATATTCGAAGTCACAAATCAATTGATTTTATAATCTAAAAAATGCACGGACAATATTATTATCCGTGCAAAATGAATCCGTGATTTGTACTATTTTTTCTATTTCCGTGCATCCGTGCCTTGTCCGTCTTTTGTAAATGGCGTAAAGGTAGAGCGTTTGCACCGCACACACAAGAAGAGTGTGACACAGTAGGTGTGGCACGCTAAAGAACCCTCACTGCTCAATGGCCGTAAGCGCCGAGCAAAGGCCCTTCACCGGTCTTGGTGACGTCTCCATATGATCGAGTGAAAAATTCTCGAGAGGGCCGTTAAATAAGATACAATCAATTAATATTCTATACAATTTTTCTTCCCTAAACATTTGTAGTTTCATGTATTTTGTTGTATATGCATCAATATTTCACTAATGTAGAATTTCCAATAACTGTGTCTGACAACAATCAAACATTTGGTACAGGTAGGCTATGTTTTATAAATGTTACTTATTGAGAACTTGACACTTTTGACCTGACACATGACTTCCGAGCATAATACAGACTAGTCACTAATATACGAGTAGTGCCTTCCTTACCTTATGTGAAATCCAGAATCCAGAATCCAAAACTTTTTCCTGAACAAGTTTCCTGTACATCCGTCGACTGATTTATGAATCCCTATTTGTTACGTCATAATAAAGACGCCGTTAGGACGACGTCATTATCATCATCTATGTTGTCAACGCTTGTATGTAACGCGACTGGTAAAATTACGTCACAATAGCCGATACGTCATTACTTCGTTCCCAGACGCACGTCGGAGATTTACGGAGACAGTCGGTCGTCTGGTTGCACGAGACTAATACTTCCGAGGTGGTGTGATCCGAATGCACTGTGTGGGGTCACTAGAATCATCAGTCTGATTAAAACCAGGCATTCCATCTCGGTCACCCCTTTTTTTTTCTATGTCCGATCGTTGAAGCGGACATAAAAGGGGGGGGGGGGGGGAGATTTCCATTCAATAATATGTTGACGATGTTATCATTATAAGTTGAGAGGAGTTTGGTACTAGGCCTAAACCTCTTCGGATATAATTTTGTATTCCTGTTGTAAAACAGAAAATACTGTAGATTCTATTTCTATCTGATACAAAAGTATATTCAGAACCTTCCAAAGGTTTTGAAAATATCGTAGTGATTGGAAATAAAACTTTGCACAACTGTGTGTAGTGAATCTTGCCTTTCATTTATTTTGTACTTGATAAATCAAACCAATTTGGGTTGAAGATTATAAAGCACACAAACACAACTCCAATCAACGGTATTGTCTTTATCTTATTTTCATATTTCGATCTTTTTTTGTAACAAATGTAACTACAAGCTATTAGCAGTGATTCATTTTGAAAATGATTATCATGAGTCCAGCGGACTCCCCTTGATTACAATAATGAGTCCCATGCTAAAATCAATGAGTCCAAATTTCATTATTTCAAACAAACAGCCTGACAATCACAGGTATTTAAACAAACCAAGTTAAGGTTGCCACCCCCTTCTAGAGAATGAATATTTCGCTTTTTATTACAAGCCATCATTTGCAGAAAATGCTTGTTCGTAGCTATAGTTCATATTGGAAAATGATTTTCAGGTGCTTAAAGTTGAATGATGGAAGTTTTTATTCCTAGCTACTTTGTTCATGCCATTTAGTTTTTTTGTTCTGTGCAAATGCTGCAATAAATAATTTGTTCTCCATTTTCTTCATTTTTCTCAAATCTTGGCCAAGAATAAAGTGCAAGTCATTTTTGATGACATTTTTTTCACCTTTCGAATTTTCTCAACTTCTACTTCGTTTTCAGGACTAACGTTTGATTTCGGGGACTCCGCGTTTGTTTTTTACCCGTATATAGTTACTGACAATATTATCAATCATATCACTTTGCAAAACTGTTGTTAACTTTCCCTGATTAGGAAGTTTTAAAACATAAAAAAAATCGGTGGAATCGGAATACATGCGAGGAAATTCTAGTTCCCAGTTTTGTTTACCCGCCGTAATGCCTTATATATCATTTGGTTTCATTGGTTAATGAAATGCGAGTTGACCAATGAAATATCAATATTCTTAATTCGGAATATCTCGGGTGTGTAGTACGTTCTGGAGCTTACGGGGGGGGGGGGGGGGGGGGGGGGGGGAATGAAAACATTTTCATATAATTTCGAATGTTCATGCGTCCGCCGGGATGCACAGTTATTGAAATCATGCGTCCTGAGCAAATTCAATGCGTAATTTACGCAGGACGCACGCCAAAATGAATCACTGTATTAGTTGGGAATTGCAGTTTTCTTATTTTTTTATTTATTTTTTTGTTTGTTTTACGTCCCGTCGGAATTTTTTTTACCACAAATTTAGATCTATGCTTAGCGAGCGCTTACAACCGTAGTGTGTGTGTGTGTGTGTGTGTGTGTGTGTGTGTGTGTGTGTGTGTGTGTGTGTGTGTGTGTGTGTGTGTGTATATATATATATATATATATATATATATATATATATATATATATATATAAAGAAATAGAATAAACAGTACACAAAGTTAAAAATTTAACGCAAGCGCTTTCATTTTATAATCCTCAGGCGTTACATTTTAAAATAGTTTATAATCCTCAGGCGTTACATTTTAAAATAATATAATCCTCAGGCGTTACATTTTAAAATAGTTATAATCCTCAGGCGTTACATTTTAAAATAGTTATAATCCTCAGGCGTTACATTTTAAAATATTTATAATCCTCAGGCGTTACATTTTAAAATAAAGCGCTTGCGTTAAATTTTTAACTTTGTGTACTGTTTATTCTATTTCTTTTAATATTTTATACCGGACACTGTGATTTTTTAAAAAACTAAAAAACACAATTTGGATATATATATATAGAGAGAGAGAGAGTTAAGGGGATATGCTACACCAGAGAAATTTGATATGGATGAAAAGTGGAAGATATGTACAACAATATTTTGAAATTGAAACTTTCAAATTTACTTCAATTAGTCAAAAAATGCAGTTTGAGTAGAAAGCAATCAGAAAAAAATTTTAAAACCCCTGCCGGACTCCAAACCGCGATTTATAGTTCACCAGTCGACGTGCTGACCTTCTAAGGTACCCTGTTAGGTGGTGAGTTTTGAAATGATTAAACAAATATTGCTGATTTTTTTATATTTTGATCCATGTTTTAAAAGGATGTCAACCATTATAATAATGCAGAGTAACCCCTTAAGATCTTATCCGAAAGACCCGTGAATGCCGAACGTTTGGCGAATGAGCAATCACCGTGACCCTTGTGTACCTCTTAGGTTTGACGCGGCCATGGCACAAGCAGGACTCGAACTCGCGACCTCCCGGTTGCGAAGTGAACGCTCTACCACTGAGCTACCGCGACCGGTATTTGTCTTTGAAGGCTGATAGCTATTGTTGTGCAAGTATGTGTGAGCCCAACCTTGGGCTATGAGATTGCCTACCGCTAAAAAATCCCACCATATGCAATTGTTTACTATCATGATGAAAGACCAACTTGCCTAACTTATGCAAAATGTTTATTTCAATCTGTACATTAATTATGCAGCCGACCAGATCGGAATTAAAATCTCCTGAAAAATGGACCATAATAATGCAGGCTCTCCAATACCCCTGACAGGCCTTTCCATGTGTCAGGCACAGGACAAGAGTATATGGGCGTCTGTCAAAATTTCACAAGGCCGAAACTCACCGAGAAAATAGTGATTTCTGAAAGTATTGATGATTTTTTTTTCAAAAGCAATTCAAAACAACATCCTATGGTAAAAAAACAACAACCCTCTAATCTGACATGTAATAATATAATCCAAGATCTTATCAGAGGCAGGATAATTCAGCATTTGTTTATGATGTAGATACAACACTCTTGTACACAATTTTCCTTTTGATAGTAAATGATGATTTTCTGAAAACTTATGCAAGAATCATCATGAACAAATCATTGATGAATTGTTTTCGAAGTAAATGTAAACAATGTCAATGCGCAAATTCCCGGTCATAGTATGGCATATGTGTGCATGCTACATTAATTCTACAGGCAACAGGCGGGGATCTTGTTGCCATACTACTTGTACATCAGGAAGTTGAAACTGGTAACGCAGCACGAGCTGTTGCTGTGTGTAGAAACAGATTCAAACCCATGATTTAATAAAACCAATATTTATTAAAAGATATTGAGATCATCAATATTTAATCTGCAGGCATCCTAATTAATGTATTATAAATTCCATATTGTTTTCACCGTGCCCAGGTTCAGGACGGGGCCAAAAAGGGATAAATATGTTGGAATTTTTTTTGAAAGTCTTGTCAAATACCACAAGGAAGTACGATTCTTCAAATCAATATGCGTTCTCGATCAGTGTTTATTCATGTTCATTCACAAAATGAAAGCTTGGACCAGGACATCCAATGTAAGAATTGTAAGTTTTCATAGAGACATTTACATATTTTAGTCGTGCATTATATATATATATATATATATATATATATATATATATATATATATATATATATAAATCTTGGAGCATGTCAAAGGTTGATAAAATCTACTCGTTTATCATGAGAAATACACTCGTTTGGAAGGGGTTGATCTATTGTAATTTCAGACAAAATATTCTAGATTATAAATACAAAAAAGTAAAATGCGATCAAAAGATTCAGTAACTCTGAACGTGGACGGCAAATAAGATTAAACCATGGAGGAAACAATTTTTGGATATGATATTAAATATAACCATAGAAGGGACTACTTCTGTAATCTATACAGGATGAGTTTGTATACGTAATTACTTCCGGGTCGTCGTTGTCACATGTAGTATGTAAAGTTTTAAGAGGTCAATGAGATGTTCATTGTCCAATGTTTCATTGTATGCATGTTGTTGACTAGCGCTGCGGTTGTTCTTTGGACTTTAAAAGCAAATCATACATCAACCATTGTACATGTATGTTAGAAGGAGCATAGGCGTAGCTTGGGTTCGAATATTACCGAGGCAGGGGGTCTGGGGGGCTGCGCCCCCCAGAAGCTATCGACATTTTAACAACGTAAAAGGTGTTTTTTTTGTTTTTTTTTACCGAGGCAGCTGCCTCGGTTGCCTCAATGGAAGCTACGCCACTGAGGAGTGATTTGGCCATAGATTCAAATATGCCATGCATATCTGTTTATAGAAATTGGTGCTTTCCTTATTTAGAGCTACCGGTAAGCATAGCGACAGCGCTTTTTTTGTTACCAGATGGATTAACCGGCACCTAGGAGCTGGCTTTGAAAACACGTCTATTGTACTGGCCCCGCATTTATAAGCTACCAGATAGCGACTTCAAAATACAATATTTCATTCAATTTGATGAAAGCAATAAACGAACCATTACATTATTTTGTAACCATCGCCGTTTGGGAAATTTAGCACCCCTTCTGGCCACCCATCGCAAAAAGAGGGAAATAAGAATATCTGTAACACTAATGGATACTCCCCGAAATGCATCAAATCAATGAACTGCTTTATATGACAAATTACTCCCAAAACGATCAATAACTGTTGAAATATTGTAAAAATGAAGGTTTCTTTTTCATATATAAGGTATATGTTGAGTGACGTTGACCTTTACAAAATGAAATTGAGTTACCTATTACTTATTTGTGTGATATATGATTAATACCTGTTCAAAAAGTTATAATAAGGTGTTTTTTGTGTGTATACGGTATATATTCTGAGTGACCTTGCCCTTTCCAAAATGGCATTGAGGAGACCTTGGTCCAAAAGATCAATAATTGTTGAAATGAAGTATTTTTTTTTTATATATAAGGTATATGTTCTGATTGACCTTGACCTAAATAGAATGACCGTGAGTGACCTTTGTCTGAAAGACATTTGTCTATTACTTATTTGTGATATTTCATCAATCCCTTTTTAAAAACTGTAGAAATAAAGAAATTTTTACTTCTATGTGGTTTATGTTCTGAGTGACCTTGACCTTTTCAAAATGACCTTGGTCCAAAGCCCCTGTCTCAAGGAATATTGATGGTCGATTATGATAAAATTCTGCTGAAAGGTTTAGAAGATGGATTCTTTAATACAAATATGAAATAAGGGACTTGTTCTGAGTGACCTTGACCTTTCCAAAATGACCTTGGTCCAAACGTCCTTGTGTCAAGTAACATTGGTGATCAATTATATCCATTTTTGATGAAAGGTTTAGGAGATGTGAGCTTAAACGGGCGGGCGGACAGACATGACGGCGACTATAATTATGCAGCATAAAAATTAACTACAAATCTGGATATTTTTGATATTAATAGATAAAATTTTGACAATTATGTGGGTCTAAAAAATTTGCAAAACCGATTCGCAGAATTGATATGTTAGCACACAAAAATCAATATCTTAAAATTTGACAAAATTTCGCAAAATATATCTACGCAACAATTTCCAGAGGTAGAGTGTAATGTATTTTAGACGCTAAGTAGAATCCTACTGAAGTAGGTACTAAAACCAAACTTGACCACGTGTCACTCGGGTGAATCCTGATCGTTTTACAGAAGTGTGTGTAGCCTTTTGAAAGGTGCTCATTTCTGGGCGTTGACAGTGCGTTGCATGACCGGCTTGATAGTGGGCTAAGAAGAGCGCTTAGCGCTAATTATGAGAACTTGTTCCAATAAGATGAACACTACATGCATTCTGGTAGATTCAGGTACTGGAACGACCAACATAAGCAGCGTCAAGTCACCTAGGCGCTAAACTGACCGTTATTTAATTTTATGAGAATAAAAATGAGTGTTCTAAGTGGCACCTGTCCCACTCAGGCCTAGTTCAATTTTGATCGAGCTATGTGACCTACATGTAAATAAAATAAGATCTACTGTGCGCATTTTAATATTTCTGAAAACCGCTCGTATTGAGGGTAGCAAAACATGGTGGACTTTGCAGTGCCGGAGTTCAATGTCGCACTTTATGTGTTTCTTTCCAATGAAACCGATAGTTTATAAAATCACTCAAAATATGCTGCCACGCCGTTATTTACAACACTACGATGGATGGCTGTAAAATTTGCTCTCATGAAATATTTATGACACAAATAAGCACCATAAAACACGCAGTTATAGTAATAATTGACAATCGACGGTGGGCAGCACTATTCAACATACCACTGGTACGGGAATAAGCACGGACTACAAATGTTTTGTTAATGGCGCCATTGCCACAATAGTACATGCCACTGTACGGTTCACATAAGAGAACTGTTTCCGCGTCTTGTGTTGTCATGGTGTAATTGAGGAACGACTGTCTCTTGTTGTTACAGTCTTGATAAATTTCTGGTTCTGATTCTGATATATCAGCTGTATACGAAATCAAAGGGTTAAAGGCGACATCCCCGTTCAGTTTGTAACACCAGCGCAGGCTCACGGGTGGTTTGCCGACAATGCCGGTACACGTGAACCGATAGGTTGAATCTATCAGGAAACTGCCACCACCGGATGAGTCCAACATGTTGTCGCTAGTTGGCGGTGTAAAAATCTCATCAATAGCAGCTGGAATAGCTGAAATTATAAAAATGAAAATGACTAATTGTGGTTACTAATTCTGGAGATTAGTTGTCTAGCACGTAAGCCGCAGTGAACGCATTATTGGAGAAACGTCAACCCAAATTTTCTTTCAAAATCATAGATGGATATGCTTTATGTTTGAAAATAGCAGTTCCATCTTTTAAATAGACCGTCGTACACATGTTTACACATGGGAAAAAGTATTGCAACACCAAAGTTACTCCTTTTAAAAAAACATTGAAAGGGAGCAAAATTTTGAATTCAGTAACGCAATTCAATTTCAGTCTGTATCTTTCTTTACAATATACTTCCAACAGAATTGTGAGTTTTGTACACAGTGCTTTAGCTCTTTATTTAACTTGTATAGTTTGACATATTAGGTTTACTTGTCTAGAACATCGAAATTATAGGTCCTCCACAAGTCTCAAATGCAGTCCGATGGCGATTATTGGAATAAACAAGGGAAGCAGGGATGCCATGGAGACAAATTGATCATAAAGTGGGTCATCACCTTTCAACGGTCTGTAGAATTATCAGAAAGTACCACTTAAAAATCACGTGAAAGATCACGCAAGATCTGAAAGATTTCATGTTTGGGAGGGCAATGCACTCAGATGAAACTTAAAAAAAGAAAAGAAAATGGTTGTCACATCATTTGCTGTCAACAAGAACAGAACAGAATCGACTGGAGTAATTTGGCTAACGTGCAAAACGATCCACAGAGACCTTTGCTTACACCCAACCACAAGGCAGCACATAACGTACTGCGGTCATGATTTTTGTGTATTCAACTAAAACACTCAAATAACCCCATACCGGCTTATTTGGTCATTTTTGAAAATTATTTTTGCACATTAATGGCAAAAATTACAAATTGTGACACCCCCCCCCCTCCTTGCGCTTGATCTCTTATGAAGGATATCATCACATATTTTGA
Source organism: Ostrea edulis (assembly GCF_947568905.1). NCBI lineage: Eukaryota > Metazoa > Mollusca > Bivalvia > Ostreida > Ostreidae > Ostrea > Ostrea edulis. The sequence continues at coordinate 103,414,871 of NC_079165.1, forward strand.
ATGAATCGTTAGAGAAAGTTGTAATTTATCACTTGTTAGAAATGATGCCAATAACGCGCTAATGCCGAATAACGCTGTTGGAAATGCTCATTGTCTGCCGACACCGCAAAAACAACATCCTACGCAGAATTTTCGAAAGTTTTTACCCGCAAACAAAACTACCCTCAAGTCCACATGTTTGTCACATGTCAAACTTCCGCCAGATTGGTAGTATGTGTCACATGTGTTTAAACAGCCTGAGTGCACCTCAAGAAGTAGCCTCAGCTACCAACATCAAATAGTTCCTTTGTATACAACTGATTATTTCCGAAAATTATACAAAATTACCTAATCATGGGTACAAAAATTAAGAGAAAAGAAGTAGAGGAAATGAGAAGAATCGCGCAGGGGAAAAAATCATTCTTTTAAATATATGGAACTACAATTACACATTACATATTAGACGATCGATCCCGATGCCGGCTTATTTTGTAGAATATTGAATATACCTTTCTGTATGCAGAATGTGTATTGATACAGTAGTTCATATTTTAAAAATTATTTTTACTAACTCCCCCCCCCCACCCTTTCAAATTTTCCGTTCCAAACTAGGCTATATCGTATCGTACTCGTTTACCATGCCAAGAAATTCCTAGCAAAATCTCCGGTACAAAAAACCCGTTATAAATCAGTGACCGCAATTAAGAGATAAGCGACGACTACTATTAATCAGCATGTAATATGGTCCTATTGAAGCCAACGAATTCAGATCGGACGGGATTTCTTGGCATGATTGTGTCAGGTTCGCCAATGTTGGAGGAAAGTCTATTGATTGAACGAGAGTTTTTGATACATTTTGCAGATAAACGAATGAGATTTGACTCCACTTTTTTGGCACACTGTGTTTAGCTATACTAGCTCTAAAACTTCATTGTTATTTCGGATTTCAAACATTTCGGTTGAGCATCACTGAAGAGACATTATTTGTCGAAATGCGCATCTGGTGCATCAAAATTGGTACCGTATAAGTTTTACATTATGGTGGCAACCTAGTATTGCATATGGTTAAGAAATATTGCAGAGACGATTTAGTTTAGTTATATGGATCCGTGATGGTGAGGGGCTGTGTTTTCTACGACTGTCACCGGCACTGGAAGTTAATGTAAATATATTATAGTATGTGCATATATAAAAAAGGAAGGGTAGGACACTCTTTTTGAGGCAAATTCAGGTTTAAGTTATTGTGGGCGTTTCTCAAACGGCCTGACGTAGTGAATCATTCACATGTACCTTACTTTCAATATCTGTACGGTTTTGTTCCGCTCCAATGCCGTTCATTCGAAGAAAAAGATGTTTTTACACCTCCAAGTGCCTAAGAATTTCGCTAGACTGTCTTACTTCCGGTTTAATCGCACTGAATCGAAAGGTAATTTCTGATCCATAAAAACATATGTAGAAAAAATAATTCTCAGGATTTTTACTTCATGATGGTATTAGAGACTAGTGGTTAAGTACATGAGCCATGTTTGTTTTTAAAGTTCAAATATTCTTATCATTATTTCAGCGTTGTGTACACACAGGTCACATGCTACCCACAGTTAGTGTTAGCTTGATGACGCGACCTCTAATTATAGAATGTTATTTCAGAACCAATAAGAATGACATTGTTTATTACATTGACCAATCAGAACTTACCTTTCAATCTGACACAGGCACTGAACCGAGGATAGTAAGCTCTACCACAACATCGAATTCAATGAGAGTCCGCCATTCGTGTGAACAGAACAACTGCTTAGTTTGATTATGGCATTTCGAAAATTGTAATATTTGATCTTTTGATTTGTATTGTATAATTTTTCATTTGTATTATAAAAAACATTTTTACTATATATTTTGAATTCAATTTGCTTACTGCATAATGTGTCATTTCTATTGTACGAGTTTTCTTAGTATTGTAAAAATTTTCATTTGCATTGTATAATTTTGATTTGTATTATGTAATTTTCATATGTGTTGTATCCGAGGTATTGTTCATTATGGTTATGTTACAAAGAATCTCATTGGTTTAAACTATGGTTAAACTATAATGCCAAATAGGCTATACTTTCTATCGCTTACCAACATCGTATTTATCTAGTCATGCACGGAAATATTTATCTTGGTGGATGGTGGTTTTACGTTTTTATAGAGAGAAAAAAAGAACGTAATCTAACGTCAAACATGAAAATTGTTATTCATCTTATAGTGTCAAATTATACTTGGGTTAAGGGGGGAAAGCTGGTATTGCAATATTTTGTTCAATGTGTATACATCTAAAGCCCTCAAAATGAATATGCATCAGATACTTAAACATTTAAAACACCATGAATATCTAAAATATTTGCAACTGAGAAACAACTTACTCCTCACGGCTACGTATTTGGAAACTTGTTCTACGTAGGTAGAATAATCCTGGTTCTGTCCATTCAAAACACACGTATAATTGGCTTCATCTCTACATGCTGTTAGGTTCATAGGTACAACTACCCTTAAGAACTTATTAACAGGGTTCGGGTCATGGACGTTTCCGGTCAAGTTATATCTAAGGCATGAAAAGATAATTATTTTCTGGTAGTTATTCAGTCTAAAGATATTTAGGAAAGAATGTCAAATACATGTTTGTATACGTACAATCATTAAACATTTAGTCTAGTATTTTAACCTCAGGATCAATGCACAAGGAACGAAATCTAGACATTTCTATACCTAAATCTATTATCAGTAACGTCCATCACAATACGATCTGTGTGCTGAGAAGTTCGGTTGTACGTGACTTTGGCATCAGGTGTTCCATTCCGTTCTAGGGTAAAGTAGTTTACGTACAATAACACCCCGCTGTTGGCTGCACTACATCGGATATCCAGTGGGTTCACTCCGATTGTTAAATCCATTGTCTGGATAACAACACCTTCAACATCTGTAATGGTGAGTATATCGTTTGTTTTTGAAAATTTGAAAAGTATTCCCCCTTATCAATGTGTGAATAAAATAGGAAATATATTATTATATTTCCCTTCATTTCTTTTCGCCTGTTTCTCTCTCTCTGTAAAACTTACCAGAAATCAGAAACATCAGCAGGGCTTTCTGAAAGAATTCCATTTTCTTGCTTCTTTGTATTCTAAATTCTATCCCCACATCGTGTGTATCTTTAATACCGTCATTTCCCAGGGACCAAGCATTCAGTTTTATTGTTTTATTATGTGCAATAAAGAGTTCAATCTATTATGCCACCATGTCATCATGTTGTGATTTGTGATCCCACGTCACACAGGAAATATTTCAGAATGGGTTGTAATGATTGTTTGTTTTTTACACATCTTTTCTACATGTATATGTGTTTGTAATCATAACATACGTTTTTATCTCACCTATAGGAGAAGGTGATTTTTTCTCTTTTCTACTTATATTTGTCTCAACAATCAATACACACAAAGGTACTACTTGATCAGATGGTATTTTATAAGCATGTAATTCTACATATCTAACATGAGTGCTGAATGAGAATGGTGTATTTGGGTGTCTTTGAATAAAAACAGCTGAGAAAATGTTGTTACGATTACCAAAAGACTTACTGGGGGAATATATCTACAGGGGATGCTTACTCCTCCTGGGCACTTGATCCCACCTCTGGTGTGTCCAGGGGTCCGTGTTTGCCCAACTATCTATTTTGTATTGCTTACAGGAGTTATGAGATTGATCACTGTTCGTTATCTTTACCTTTCATCTAACAAAGTATTTTAATTCCGGGTATATATAACAAAGTCAATTCCGGAACCGGAATATATCTAACAAAGTCTGTAAATCCCGGAACCGGAATATATCTAACAAAGTCTGTAAATTCCGGAACCGGAATATATTTAACAGTCTTTTAATTCCGGAACCTAAAAGTGGTTCCTTTTTATTGATTTATTAACATTAACTTATATCAACCCTCAGATATATGCACTACTAAATCATTCTCTCACCAGATTCTCATTCCTTCACAATTCCCACTCTACCAGACTGTCCACAGAATGTGTGAGAGAAGCCAGCACCAATACTCCATACAAGTCAATATTAATAATGTGTGCATCTTATATTTTTGCAGATTTGTTGATATTTCAAGTTAGGAAACTATACATAATGCTTATTGCTAGATTAAATTCTGTAAAAAGAATGGGTTCATTAAAATATTTTCATATTTATTCATAATGTAAGTAATCGAACTACACGGACCATTATTCAGGTTAAGAAAATCCTTTTGAGATCAAAAATATTTTGAAATTGTGTGAAGGAGTATTTGTCTTTCACGTCAGTCATGGTTCTGAGTTGACAAATATGAGAAACTAGAAACTGATTAAGCGTGAAGATAAATATTTTAGAACAGACAGACTCCAGTGACTGTGGCCCAGCGGTTAGTGCGTTTGATTCGTGAACCGGGGGTCATGGATCAGACAATAATGACTTTCTAGTGTTTTTTTCTTCTTTTCTTTAACATATTATTGTACAAATAAAACAGCACAATCTGTGTCTGTATCTGTATTAACTTACTTATAATATACTATGCACGATGCAAGCCTATTGTAGTTCATGGGAAATCCCTATCCCATCATCCCCAGCTGGAAGAGTTTAAGTTTGTGGCGGACATTTGAAGTACCAACAAGGAATTTATTTGGAAATTGTTGAAGAAAATAACACCTCCATGTCATATTATCAATTATTCTTTCAATGAACCACTATATCTACCACATTAAATGTTACAACAAACAAGATCTCTCTATAATTCATAATCTTCGCCTTTCATACATTATTACAGAAACATGATATCATGAAAAAAGAGGTAATCTCTCTCTCTCTCTCTCTCTCTCTCTCTCTCTCTCTCTCTCTAACCCCATACACTAGTATCTTCTTATCAGACTTCCTTTCTCTCATGCATTTCCTTGTAGAAAGACCTCACCTTTAAAATCCAAACAAATCTTGTCATATTTACAACATGGAGATAGTGAAATAATTTGAGTTTTGCTCTCAAGAATTATTAGACCTGAAAATGAGCACCACTTAAAGTACCATATTTTATTGATGATAGAGATTTGAAAAAGCTAGCATACATTCTAAATGGACAGTTTTCAATGTTTTTCCATGTTGATATTGATTAATGGCGGATCCAGGATTTTCCAATAGGAAAGAGAACGTGAGATAGAGAAACTAAGTTTGCACAACGCCGCGTTAGTGCGGATCTGAACTTTTGCTTGTTTAATTGGAATTGTTTAAACATATTCTACTGTAGGCCCCTCCTAAATATCTGGAATGAATTTAATGCAGCTAAAAATATAAGTTCCGAAATTTCAAGAAAAAGATACATATTTTCCACGCTTTTGAGAAAGTTACATAATTTAAAATAGCCGCGAAATGTTTGGTCGAATATGTTGCAAAGTGGATTAACAAAACGGCTGAGGTGTACCCAACCCTGGGTATAGCAGAGAGTTCAGACATGACAAGGTCAAGGCCGTGATTTTAAGTTTGCTAATATCATTACGCAAAGCGTACAACAGTTCAGAAAGTACAATAAGTTTTACAATCAAGCGTATGTTGAATTTACCATATTGATATTATTCATTTAATCAATGGTTGAGGTGTAGGAGAACTGATGACCATTTCAATAACCTCCGTCCGTTTATCCCAGTAGAAGAGCTTAAGATTAGAGAATATTTTTAGGGGAAAAGAATGCGAGAGACTTTTGAGGACATGCCATTATCTTTGAAACACTTTCTCTTGAAAAGAACTTTTGGGCTAGATCTTAGACTAGTAGTTTTTTTTAAACATTCAGAATCTGATAAAAAGAGTGCTTCAGAGTGTGTGGATTCTTTGGAGGATTATAAACCCTTTTCGTCTCAGGGATTTATTTCACTTAGTGACTCTGGCGAAGATAACTTACAAGATATTCATATGGTTTTTTTTTAAAGAGACACTAGCGCTGCCTAAACTTTGTAGAACGTGTTGTCATTGTCTAAACAGACTTCAGTTGGTGGATCAGTTTTATCACAGAGTGTGGCGCTACATGTCATTGATGTTCCTCTACATAGAACTTATAATTAGTGGACCAGTTATCGTAGGTATTTAACCTACTCTTTCTGTTCAAGGCGGGTTTTTGTTTGTTTCTAGACAACGATTAGCTTATGGCAAAGTTGTACCAGATCCAAAATTAATGAGAAAATCATTTCCAATTTCACATCCGATAATGAAGACGAACTTGTGTTGTTACTAGGGCTATAATCAGAGCACAAGAAATCGAAACTGACCATGTTCAAGCTTATGACATGTCTGGTGTGTGTCGCAATCCGCAATCAAACCAGGACAAGGACAGCCGAGAGCAGTTATTTCTGCGCAAAATAAAGACTCCGATATTGTCCAACTTAGCAAGGGGGCGCATCCACCAGAAAAAGCCGCCAAAGTTGGAGAGTTGTGCTGTATGAAAGACGGCATTTTTACGCGAAAATGGCGACCACCAGTTGCACCCCCTAGCTGATGAATTATGGCGTGTCGTTCACCAGACATTGGTCTTAATGATATATCGTGGAGACATCATGAGTTTGTTTCACGACACACCCTTGGGTGTCTAGAATACTTGTACATGTTACAGGATTTCGAATAACTTCTTATTGGCCCATGTTGAGAAATAATGTTTCTGAGTTTTGTAAGTCGTGTCATTTTTGTCAGATGTAGGTAAACATAATCAGAAAATTAAAATGTGTCCCCTCCAACCCATTCCAGATTTTGAAGAACCTTTAGTCGAGTGTTGGTGGATTATGTATGACATTTGCTGAAGACTAGGTTAGGGAAGCAGCATTTACTCACTTGCATGTACGTGTATGTCCACTCGATTTTCTGATGCTACATTATGCCTCATATTCAGGCAACTATAGTCAAGAATTATTTAGGCAACTATAGTCAAGGCCCTTACAAAGTTGTTCAGTTTTGTAAGAGTACTTAAAGCTTTCATTCAGATATAAAAATTTAGATGTCAGAGTTGTTTCAACAGGTCATGCATGGGTTAGGTGTTAGGCAGTATCAGTCCACTGCCATCATTCTGAATCTCAGGGGGCGCTTGTACGTTGTCATCAGAACCTTAAAACTATGATGGAAACATTGTTATCATTATGATGAAGACTGAGATGAAGGGGGTTTACTATGTTTCATTTGCTGCACAAGATACAGTCAAGGAATATCTTGGATTCAGGCGCTTTGAACTTGTGTTTGGTCACACACTTAGAAATTGTTAAAATAAAGTGGTTAAATGAAACTAGTGCTCTTGATTTTTAGACTGCATGTCTAACTGTAAAGAGAGATCTAGTTTGCCAGTACAACCTTCAATGCGTCAAATGCCTCTCCTCCGAAATTAAAATATTTGCTTAACAAACTAATTTAAAATATATTAGAAATAAGATAATCTAGGATTGTTGCGTTTGTTACAAATTAGCAACGCCGCATTTGTTTTATTCAACAAATAATATACTGAATAAAAAAAGGGTATTTAGTAAACGAGGGTGTGGGTGGGTAGAGAAAACCAAAGACACAAGTAATAATTAAGCAAATTTATATCGAACGAAGCATCAATCGAACGAAACGCGTGTAATTATACGCGTGTTCGACTTAACATATACTGGGTGCAAAGGCTTTCCTTTGTGAAAAGCCTATAACTGAATGAAATGAAATATACTACTCAAAATTTTATAAGGATCATAGATATTTTTCTGTTTAAAAAATTAATAACTGCATAACTGGCAATATTGTGTCCAAGTGAAATCAAAAACGTCTTCAACAAACTTGCACGTGCATTTCATGCCATGGGGAATGCGTTTCTCATCACAGTTTATGCTTTTGCTACCATTGCACGATTTTCACTCAGGCATCGGTGTCTGATTCTTTCTAAAATTTCAAACTCACTTGAGTGTTTACACTACGTTTATCAACACAATGCCCCCTCAACGTGTAAGGCGTCGCCTGACGACAGAACAATTGGGCAGATGTATTGGAATGCTTGACGCTGTCTATTCACAACGTGACGTTGCAAATGCACTAAACGTCAGCCAGAGCGTTGTAAACAGGGCCTGGAACCGACAGCAAACTTTTAGTACAGCAGCACACCGACATGGGAGTGGTCGTCAGAGGTCGACAACCCAACGCCAAGACCATTTTGTGGCTCTTCAGGCACGACGCCATCCCTTCTGGACAGCAACCAGCCTACGTAACGACCTCCTGAACGCCTCGGGGGTGAATGTGTCCACTCAGACGATACGGAATCGGCTTCACAATGCAGGTCTCAACTCGAGAAGGGATGGGTTCGAGTCCTTCTGTCTGTTCGACACCGGCGGGAGCGATTGGACTGGGCTGAAGATCTTGTCACTTGGACACAGAACGATTGGGTTCAAGTTCTGTTCACCGATGAGTCCAGGTATTGTTTGGACTTTACAGTCAGGAGGCACCGAGTGTGGCGACGACAACGTGAACGTTTCCATGATGCCAACATCAGTGAACATGACCGTTATGGTGGTGGTTCCATCATGGTCTGGGGTGGAATCAGCAGGGATGGAAGAACTGATCTTCATGTCCTGGAGAGAGGAACAATGAAGGGGGTGCGGTACCGGGATGAGATCCTCGATGTTTACGTCAGACCCTACGCTGGTGCTGTTGGCCCTGAGTTCATCCTGATGGATGATAACGACCGTCCTCATCGCGCCAGGGTGGTGGAGCAGTACCTTCAGCAGGAGACAATTGTCCGTATGGACTGGCCAGCGCGTTCGCCGGACTTGAACCCAATTGAGCATGTATGGGACATGCTGCAGGTTGCCCTTTCACGCCGTAGAGCACAACCCACGACTTTGGTAGAGCTCGGAAACGCCCTCGTGGAAAAGTGGAACAACCTTCCCATTGGAAACATCCGGGTGCTTATTGACAACATGGCTCGATGTTGTCAAGCCGTCATTGATGCAAGGGGAGGCTATACCCGGTATTGACACTTCATCGACTAAGTGTAATGATGGACTATCCCCCCAAAACTGTGTAATTCTTTCTCTGGTTTGCTGTTAACTTTTTGTAATGAAATGCCTTTTGTTGTTGTTATCAGATTTCAAGCATTCCGTATTGATAAAAGTTCATGCCGTTCCATCTTCACAAGTCAAGGGTTATTAATTCGTTACCTCGCACTAACCCTTGACATCAGTCGCTATTTAAAAGTTGGGCTCGAGAAGAAGCATATGATTGGTTTGCAGCCTGAAGCTGCAAACCAATCAGACAACGGCTTTTATATCGGTCGAAAACAAAACTAAACAGTAAACACGCATGGCGAAGGCATTATGGTGTACAATTTGTGGCCAATTAGTACAAGACAGATACCGTCGATTGATATTCGGGAGTTCGTTTTGCTTGAAGAAACAATTAGACGAGGATTTGGGGTATGATCCGAATGAAAATGATGGATTGTCGAAGTACGTTTGTCGACTATGTTTTAACAAATTGTCCAAAATAATGCGAACAACTTCGTAAGATAGCGATTTACCACTGCCGGTTTTAGTCCCAATAAAAACATCTTTTCCTTCTCTGATACATGATATCGAAAGCTTTTGGTTTTCAGTCAAATGATCGATTTGATGTTTTTCACATATCTTTTCGTCAACGGACGCCAATTTTTACTTTCTGTTTATTCCCTTACCAAACTTTCATCTGAAACAAGAAATTCCATTGGCTGATTAATTTTAGCGTATCGCGTCATCCTTCTTCTCGAGCCCAACTTTTAAATAGCGACTGATGTCAAGGGTTAGTGCGAGGTAACGAATTAATAACCCTTGACTTGTGAAGATGATGCCGTTCATGAATTTTCATTCATAACCTGAGTAAACACGTTCTGAGTCAAATTTATGTCTTTTGTTATGTTAGTGGTAAATTACACACATATAACCTAGTGATCCTTATCAAATTTTGAGTGGTATTTGTGATGTATATTCAATATCTTGTGATGTATGTTCAATGTCGTGTGATGTATGTTCAATATCTTACGAAAACTAACCAAACAAATAGATTCACCCAACACTGCTTTTGTGCCTACAAATAATAAATGAATGGTATTCGAATACGTTTATTTATGACCACAAATCGGCTACGAAGTCCGTGTGCATGCACTCAGACAAATAGGTGTCACAAGATTTAAGATGTCCATGAAATGATGTCCAAACTTTTCAGTTGCTGAAATATCAGTATTGTTTGACAAGGTGGAGGAAAATAAAGACATTTATGTCTTAAAATGCTGAGAAAGATCACCGCAGCTAGTTTTTGCTGTATCATATTAGATATAAACATAAGGCAAATTGAGTATGAAAAATGTCATTTATTCAAATGACGAACTAGATAACAAACTATTAACAAGGGGATCAGACTCACAAACAATCCACTGAAATGGAGAAAGAAAATAAACAATGACAAAATAATTCAATATGTCCGATCCCCCAAATTTATCTATAAAAGTCTAAATCAACTACAATAATAACTAAAAAACCAACCTTACAAAGATGCAGCAAAAAGATGGCACATCAAAAATTGATAGGGACTAGAAAGACAAATTACATGGCAGGAACGAAGGGGTGGATGGTGGGTATAAAGACATTTGTTTTTTAAATGCTGTAAATTCAACAGATTATGTTCGGTGGGGTGAAGAAATGAAGATTTTAATTAAATATTGTTTATAACGTCCCTCTCGAGAATGGAGACGTCACCACTGCCGGTGAAGGGCTGCAAAATTTAGGCCTATGTTCGGCGCTTATGGCCATTGAGCAGGGAGGGATCTTTATCGTGCCACACCTGCTGTGACACGGGACCTCGGTTTTTGCGGTTTCATCCGAAGGACCGCCCCATTTAGTCGCCTCTTACGACAAGCAAGGGGTGGAAAAAGTGTACATGCCTAAACAGCAAAAGTAGGAAAATGTTGGCTGTTGGATATTCTAAACGAATATTGAGTTCATCATAAAGAACACATGTCGCGGTATAATATGTTTAAGATGTCTTGGAAACGATGTCCAAACTTTTCAGTTGCTGAAATATCAGTATTGTTTGACAAGGTGGAGAAAAGAAAAGACAATTGTTTTTAAGATGCTGTAAATTCAACTGAGTATGTCCGGTTGGGTGAAGAAATGAAGAAAAAGTGGACATGCCTAAACAGCGAAAGTAGGAAAAAGTTGGCTGTGGGATATTCTAAACGAATATTGAGTTCATCATTAAGAACACATGTCGCGGTATACGAAGCTTATCAATGATGTCCACATCCTCCATGTAGTCTAATAGATTGTTTCTGTCCCTGAAACCACGTTCCCTTCGGATAAGCTACAGGTCTACCCCTTAGCACAACATAGTTCAGTATAGTCTTTTAAGACAAGTATCTGGATGTCTTAAGATTTCTAACAATCTTAAGATCATCTTAAGATATGACAGTTTTGTGAAACAGCTATGATGGATCTTATGACAAATTTTGGACTTAAGACAGATCTTAGTCTTAGGATAGTTTTGTGAAAGTGGCCCCAGATTGATATGTACCCGAACATGTAGATCTACCTGGTCCCAGGTCACAGTGCCTCTCATGTGTGTCACAGGATTGTGTGTGCCTTATACTATCGGTTGTGGTTTTTTTTTGTTTTTTGTTTTATTTATGAGATTGATCACTGTTATCTGTGGCTAAATAAAAAGGGATTGTCGGGTCGAGTCAAACTATTCCGGAAAATCCAGCTTTATACTGTGTGCGACTCCTTTATTTTATCATATTTATGATGATGTCATCACATCGGTAAGCCAAAAGTTTGTTTACTTCTATAAAAGATACTGTAATTTACTCCCAATTTCTTTCATTTATGTATTTGAAAATAAGAACTTCTATCAAAACAACTTTTAAGTGCAATTACCACTCGAGTATTTTGATACACGTGTCATAATATTCAAGACAAATCGTATACATTGCATGCATATGTATTTTAAAACGTTCTATGCATATCTCCAAACGTTCCGTACACGAAATTAATGCCATGATTTTGTTTCACCTTCAGTAACTGATTATCATGAAATTAGTATCATGCAGTATTCAAACAAATCTTCTTGTAAACAATGAAGATTTTCGTCATCTTTTAAACGTGTAACAAAGATTTCCCAGCTGCATGTTTTGATTGGGGATTTTGAGCAAACACTTTAAAATGCATCTTCGCTAGCCAAGGGTTTTCGGTCCACTCTGCTCCCCATAAACAAGCGGAGTGGACCGAAAACCCTTGGCTAGCGAAGATGTGTAAAATGATACACTGATAACCTTGTATATAAAACAAATTCTTAGCATGACGTGCATTGCTTGATCGTGATCTTCGATCGGGAACGTACGTAATATTTAAAAAAAAAACAACAAACTATTCAAAACCACCCGTTCATTGAATAAATTAAATGTTTTCTAATATGATATATTTGAAACATACACACAAAAAGTTATTTTAACATTTGCAAATATTTCCTGTAAAAGCACAATTTCCATTTCTTTACCATGTTCACTAAAACAACGCCGTATTTTTTTTTTTTAATGCGGCTGTTTTGTTTAAATATATAACGAATTACCGTATATCTTAATCATTTGGGCTTGGTGCGTGATATCCACGTACGGTACTGGTTTAGTGTTAATGCTACCTTTGACAAAATTGTTTGATAAGATTCGATCTAGAATTTTTTTTTTTCCAAATTAAACTCTTCTGTAATCTTTGTCGAATTAAATTTGGAATATGAAAGCCGAAGAGTATTTCACTTTGGACTTTTTTGGAAAGTCAGAATTCACAATTAATTTCCATCTCTTGATTATCACTCTTCTGTACATGACAAATTCTCGTCTACACAGTAGTATCCAAACCCTGAAAAAGCGTGAAATATCATTCCTGAACATTCTAGCCGTGACGTGTAGGAGTATACGAGACCCCCACCCCCACCCCTCCTCCAATGTGTGCCCAGTAGGCAAATCTAGGAAATTTATCTATCTGAATTAAATGTTGGATATTTGGTAACATTTTCCGTTCGAAATTTATTCTAATATACACTTTCAAGATGATTAGATAATAATAGAGCTTATGAATATCACTGGCGATTGTGTAATTTTGCACTCTTTGTTGAAAATTGCATTCCAAGATTTATGGAGTTTGTCAGATTTTAAGAATTATGAAATATTTGATAATTTTATCGGAAATCCAAGAATACTTATTCCGATAAGTCTGTATATGATATTACAAACAATTGAAATTCTGGGACTTGTGGATTTCCAAAACACCAAAACATCTAAAACCTGTCGTGCTTTTTGTTTAGAAAAAAGAATTAAATAGTTACCTTCTATAACTCGCACAATTCTATCATTGGATGCAATAATAAAGCAATATACTGTAACATTTCCCGATTTCAAAGATACATGTACCAAGAAATACAATATTTATCTGTCAATATAGGAGTTTTTTAAAAAAAACTTTAAATAGGTCAATAACGTCCTGAAGTAAGGATATAAGGATGCCCTACATTTTCATGTATATGTCACAGTCATCGTAAAAGGACATGTACAGTTTATGTCCCTTGCCATACAAAATTAAAAGTCTTGCATTGATCATTAAAACGGTTATTGGAAAAAAAGTCACAGGAAAAATGTTTAAATGTAACAATATTTGATCGGCTATAGATTAAAGTAATTTTAGTGGGGTATTTTATAGGGTATTAATTGTGTGTATGCATATTACATGGTTGTGATGGCATTTTATTGTGTATTTGGAGAGTAACAACTCACTGTTTATTGTACTTTAAGTTTGGGTTACCTTGATTTTATTGTTTATGTTTTTTTTTGCTCTCTCTTTTGGATAGGATGATCTCAGCATACAAAATGCATATAATTTTGTATGCTTTCGAAACATGCGATGTGTCATTTAAGTTGTGGGAACCGCTGGGTTTTTTTCTTCTTGATTAGACTAATGATGTGGGTATTTAATATCATATTATTTCTGGTAGATATGGCTTCTCCTTTTACTTATTTCATGGTCTGGGTGCAAGTTGATTGTTGAAATAACAAGAAGTTTTTTTTAATGATATACATGTACATGTAAAACTTGCATGTGTAATAAAATATTAAATTATAAATAATACCATATTTATATATCACCCTTTTTCATACACTATGCACGCTCAAAGGTGCTTATAAATCATACCACTTGAAATTTAAATTCACATATATTTTTTTTGTAGACTGTGACTTTTTTCCTGTGACTTTCTTTCCTGTGACTTTTTTTCCGTGACTTTTTTTCCCGTGACTTTTTTTTCCTGTGATTTTTTTTCTCTGCAATCATTGAAACGTAATGTTCAGTTTTCGATACAGTCAAATTGATAGTATTTTGAAATATGGTATTGGAATGGGTGTGTGTGTGTGTTTATACCCCCCCCCCCATCCCCGCTTGTAGAAAAAAAAATGCATTTAAGGTGACCAATTCAATGACTCGTTGAAGCATCGAAAGGCGATATATACAAACTCTTATTAATTTTATTTTATATGATTTGTGTGTGTGTGTATGCGTGTGTGTGTGTGTGTGTGTGTGTGTTTTCCTGGAACGATAAGAATGATGGTTGTTTGCAAACAAGAGATTTTAGAGTCCAATTTCGCTGAGATTTGATGCATGGTACAAGTGTTTAACAGCACATACCTAAAAGTCTCTGATAGACGTTCTAATTCTTTAATAAAAGATTTTTATGAAAATTAAAAACACACAATAATCAATATGGGTAAAAAAAATTTCTAGCGACAAAAACTATACCAATGCTGGATATGCTAACCATTAAGCAAGAGGTCATTTAAATATTAAGCAGACAACGCTTGGTTTACAGACGTAACCAATAGTTTGGTTTAAAACAATATCCCTTCTTTTATAGATGGAACATAAAAATAGTAGCTACAAGCAAGTTTTACATAAAAATGTCAAATGCATCTAATTTGATATTCTTCAAGTAGCAAGTCGTGTATCAACTTATCTAAAAAAAATTATCAGATGTTGGAATACCACATAAGTACAAATACCTGTAATGGATGAGTCTTTATCTTTTTTGAAAATCTTGAACAAGTTACATTGTATATGCAAACCAATGCGTGATAAACTGTTTTCAAATTGCTATACAGTAATATAAAAAGTTAGTTCCTTGTGTACTTGATATCTACATTTTTACATATTTAAATGAAAACAAAACTACGAAATTTTATCAAGCAAAACGTTAAAATCTTTGTCTTTAGCGCTTCGTGAAAAGTATGCTGTCGGGAAACGTTGCAGTTCATACCTTATGCATTTTAATAATTGAAATTCATTTTTTATATTTAAATTCTTCTTCCATTTCTTTCGGGATTCTAGCTGCTAAAACACACGTACTATATTTATCAAAATTCATACGCACATTGTACACATTTGCCTAACATTCATGAGGAAACGACAGCTAGTCTGTAAGAGATATTAAAGGCAAAATTGAAAATGCAAATATAGAGAGAGGGTAGTAAGTAAAATCAGCATGTTGAGCATGGCAATGAATATATATACAACGATGCTTCATATGACCGGTCGACAGGGGATGCTTACTCCTCCCAGGCACCTGAGGCCACCTCTGGTGTGTCCAGGGGTCCATGTTTGCCCAACATCTCTATTTTGTATTGCGTATAGGAGTTTTTAGATTAATCACTGTTCTTTTTCTTCACCTTCACATTAATGGTAAAAAATTCTGTAGCATATATATACATGTATTATCATGTACGAACGTCGTCAGACGGGACGTATTACGTTGTGGTGCTGTCTGTCTGTCCGTCCGTGGTAAAGTTTTCCGGACTTTTTTCCGTAACGGATGCATATACAGCGTTGAAATTTGGCCACAATTTCTCCCTTTTAAGTTGGCATTTCAGCTGGATTGGTCCGCGTGTCCGTCCAAGGTCATGTTTCCGGACTTTTTTCCCGTAACGGATGCATGTACAGCGTTTGAATTTCAGAGAGATTGGTGCAGTGTGACATACTTTAGGGCTAAGAATAGGTCAAATAGTTTTCCAGATTTTTTGTTGTTATGGATACAGGTATTGCCCTGAAATGTAGTCACAACCTTCCTCTCAGAGAAATACAGATTGAGTTTGCATTTCAACTTTAATTAATGCACAGTGACTACTTTAGGGCTAAAAGTAGGTCAAGTAGTTTCCTGGACTTTTTCTAATTATGGATACAGATATTGCACTGAAATCTTGTCATCGCTGCCCAACGGGCGTATGGAGTAGCGTTTGCGGTACTCTTGTTTTAATTTTTTTAGTTACGACTGGTACAAGCGTTTTAACATAAAATGGGTTTAGGAATGATTTCCTCTTTTGTATTAAATAACGATCTATATTGTGAATTTCAAGCACTGCATATTTGTGAGGAAAACTATTGCGATTAGATTTATTCCAATTATCTCCTCTAGAAGTGTGAAAGAGTTAAACAGTCTAGGGACATTTTTGTACTTCGTATTCAGAAGAAGAATCTCTCTCCTCGTGATCGTGATTCACATGTATATTTTTGTCGCACTATTTGTCTGTGAACCTATAAGCAGCACGGCTTTTGGAAAACTGAACAAATACTTAATCTAATTAGGCTCACGTGAGCCAGAAAATCAATAATCAATTTCATGAACGTCCATTTACCAAACTGGGATGGTAGTTGGCACAACAGTATTACATGTATATCTATATGGTCGATATTTGGTGTGTTGGATCAGGTATGTACATGTAGCATTTACATGTAAGTCCCTTGGTTAATGTAGGTCTCATCGTCAGTATCCTCCCTACCAAAGCATTCTGGGATAGGGGAGACACAGCATGTGCCAACCTAGCTGATTTTAAGTGCTACATGCATTGCCCCTACTAACGTGTTCGGAGAATACCATTTGTATCCTTTGTTAGTGTTTAATAATTACGATGATAAAAAATATTTCATTTGAAATCTTGCTGGTTTCCCCAGATTTATTAGCGATTGTTGTAAACCCTGTCTATATCAGACAGAAAGTGGGAGATTTATTCAGAATTTTTCTATCCATTGTAAGCATTAGTTGTGTCATGGTGTGGTACTTTTTCCTTTGATCTTAGCCATACTTTAAATCAGACAGAAAACCTTTGTCAGAAATCCAGCGTACAATAACTTCCGAGGGGAGCTTAACTGTACAGTAACTTCCACGGAACCGTACAACTTCCAAACTATGAACATAGAAAACAGCAATTCTTTAAACATGTATCAATGATAAAAACATAAGAAATGCAACATATAAATAAATTAAACATAATTGATATGCACAATTAACACACACAGTGGCGGATCCAGTATTTCCGAAAAAAGGGTGACGTATTAACCAAAATACTCGGGCATTTTGGGTGCCCAATCTGGAGTTTTATTTACATTATTTCTGATTTCAGTACCAGTATGTTCTGTGCAAGGTTTGGATGTTTTCAACCTTATCATATATATATGCCAGTATTGCCTTGTAAATTTGTGGCAAAGGGGGAGGGGCTGTCAATCCGCCACTCACACATCAATATAAATGCTTGTAATTATTCTGTAAGTCTGCAATGGTAATGATTCTCAACTGTAAAAAACACGTGTCTGCGAAATACTTACGAATGCAATTGTAATCCGTCATGACTAATAGTTGATCAAAGACAAAGTGAATAGCCGTTCATAATTTCAAAATTGAGAAACTCTATTTTGAGAACATGTTTATAGTAGTAGTTTTTGTCAGTTATGACAATTTGAGGGCAAAATATGAATACACGTCGTTTCTTTTCGTCAAACGCAATAATTGAAAACATTACTTACTTTCAAGATCTGTGTCATCACAAAACATGTTCAACCAAAAAACTTTTTTTGTCTTTACATCCTTGCATTTGAACATATCAGTAACTGTAAATAAATTATTACAAAAAGTCGCTGTAGTGACTTCCATGATGACGAAAAAATTCAAGAACATCGAAAATATCAGATGAAAATCTTATTTAAAAATTTATCGATGTGTCAGATCGTTGATCTCGGGGTGGGGTGGGGGGGGGGGGTGGGGGGGGGTGGGGGTCTTCTTTCAATGAGATGTATTAGTATATAAGTGATATAATTATAAATCTTCATAAAATGATAAATATGGACCTAGTAAAAACTATTATAAGTATAACTAACACTGAACACCTACACAATTTTATGCTGATCATGTTGTAAACCAATCGCAACTTCTCGGCTTGCCGGAAACGCCCGATAATGTGCGATTGGTTGTAGACCGAAGCGTCTATGATGTTGCTTTGTTCTGGGCGCTTCGTTCTGGAAATTTTCATAAGGCTGATTCAAAATTAAAACCACGGATTGAAGAAACCAAAAGACATATTTTATTTGCTTAGATCCGTCAAAGCGTTTCCGCCACCTTACTCTCATTTTTGCAATTTCATGGTAGTTGATCGAAACCAAAAGTATGTTTTTAATTAATTTTACGATATTTACTAATCAAAAAAGAGTCTATTATAGCTTATAGACTTCATCTGCATATATGAAACAATATCACAGGTGCAAGCAGTAACTCTGGAGCAAGCATTTCGAAGTTTATTGGCAAAATTTGTTAATTTATAAGTAAAGATAAGGACTTGCACTTCAAGGAGATATACTATTGTAAAGTAGACTGAATTTCCTCATATAATTTTAGATGAGGTACATAATGACATGAAATAAAGTAGGGTAGTGGATCATTTAAAGGGGCATTAGCTGCTCATTGTCCAAAATCAGCTTTACAGTACACACATGTAACAGACCGTTTACAGTACACACATGTAACAGACCGTTTACAGTACACACATGTAACAGACCGTTTACAGTACACACATGTAACAGACCGATTCGTTACCCATAAAACGACTGTACATAAAGATTACTACTGATATATAAATACACACACATTGTGCAGTCTTTTGTTGTAGCTTTGACATATTATTTCTTTTGTTTATAGAGAATGGCAGTAACATTATTGTATGGAAGTAAATAATTCATTGCGGAGAAAATTTACAACATATTTATTCAATCTCAGATTTATTTTTCTTCATGCTTAACACAGTCCAGCATTTCAATCACGGTTCAGAATTAGAAAGATTTCACTTCCGAGTTGATAGCTAATGCCCCTTTAAGAAAGAGGAAATTATTATTATAAAAAAAAATAAGAACAGGGCCTCAGGGGTAGCAAGTTCAAAGTATCACAACAATTAACTATATTACTTTTATCAAACTTATTCCCATAGTGTTGAAATCTTTCCTGTGATTTTGTTCCAATTTGATGGAGTGAATTAAGTGATATTTTACTACGCTTTTGACTCCACTGTAAATATAGTCCTCTGTGATTCAGGCTCCTCAAACCCCATTGTAGCGTTAAATGCTACTACTGTAAACAAGAAAGAGTAGTGTGACCACGTGACCCACACGTTTTACAACTTAAAAAAATACGTGCTTCACATATAGTGCATAATATCTTCTAGTTGTTCTGAATGATGGCAAGAATCAACAAATAAGGTCCAGCAAGTATTATATTCATCGTTCATGTTTCTAAACATTTCACCAACAGTGATCGATGCAATTGTGTGTGACTATTATATTGCAAATCCGATTTTTTTAAAAACTCAACTTGTGTTACTATTGGTCAATATAACTTCAATAACTTTGACAAAATACATCTCCCTCTCTTCTCATAATTTTGAATATGTGAAATTGTCATCCCGCGAAAATCCATTGTTGACCGAGTCACAGGTTGATTGATTGATTAACGTCCCACTCGAGAATCCTTCACTCGTATGGAGATGTCACCATTGCCAGTGAAAGGCTGCAAATTATAGGCCTATTATTATGCTCGACGCTTACGGCAGGGAGATTTCCGTACGATTGGGTCTGGTCGGCTCTACATATATGCATAATTGCATATCGGCAAGGTAAATGGTTAACTACGGAAGCCGATAGGTGCCAGGGTATAGAATTAATATTTATTTAACTGGCAGCCGCCACTTGATTTATATGGCGGCCGCCACTCAATTTAAATCATTTATATGGCTGTCGCCAGTTATTCAACTCCTCTCTCTTTCTCAATCTCTCTCAAAATGAAAGGGGTGCAATCCCTCCCCAATGTTTAGTAATATGTATGTGATATATATACAATTAAGAGTATTAAATTATTGTTTTTCGATTGTACTGTTCAATACATAGAACCACGGGGCTGACCCTCTATTTTTTTGACAACGTTCAATTACTGTTATTTTCACATGCAAACTAAATTATTTTCACATGTGAAATAAGATTAATTGGCGGATTGGCCCCCACCCCACTCTTTTGGTGGTATAGTAATGAATGGTAAAAATGTAATAATGAATGAACTGATCAGTTGAAGGATGAAAGGAGGCCCCTTCCTTCAATTTAGGAGTACGGAGTTTGGACAAAAGAGACATTTTAGGTTCCTTATCTGCTTGTCAACAATTGTAGAAGGCAATTTCTCCTCTGACTGTCCCTATACACTTTGAAAAACGATGCTGCGTGTTTGCGTACTATTCTAAATCTTTCCAAAATAATCACTCAGCGATACGAATTACATTGTTTTTGCAATTGGCAGTCGCCATATATAAATTAAGTGGCGGCCGCCAGTTGATTTATATGGCGGCCGCCAGTTAAATTAAGTGGCGGCCGCCACATAAATTAAAAGGCGGACACCAGTTAAATAAATATTAATTCTATATCCTGGCACCTATCGGCTTCCGTAGTTAACAACAATGACCACAAGACTAGTACTGAACACGGGGTATCGGAACTAGAGAAGTTTGGAACTCCTTAGAAAAAGAAGTTACGAAAATTAGTCGTCACTTTGGCAACTCTTGTCTATAAATTAGTGATGGCTAAAGACGACTCATTTCCGATACAAAAATATCTGTCTGGTTTGAAGATTATTTATCATGCAACAGATTGTTGAGCTGATGAATTGAACTCATACATTTACTGAAGGACACCCCTTCATAACGATTTTGAGGTTTGGGCAGAACTGCTTTTCTTGCTAACTAAGATTTTTCATATAAATATATCGACACTTTTTTTCTCCGTTTTCTACCTATCCGTCAACTTTCAAAAACGACGCTAAACTCACTATTATATCTTATACAAGTAAGTAACACATACTTGTTTACTGATAAGTTGCCCAAATTAACACAGAAAACGTGATCTGGTTAAAACTCTGTATAGTGTCAATTATCCGGGACTACTTTTCCCTACGAATATATAGTGGAGTTATAGTGTAACGGAATATACTGAACTGACCAAAGCTTTGATCTCCTTAGGCATACTAACTATTAAAACCGCGACGGAATCGGAGACGAATTAATGGTTCCGATATTCCGTACTGACATTTAAACACGTAAGACATCAGGTAAGAATCCCGTGGGGATCCGGGTTAGAATAGGTCCTCAGTACCCCTTGCTTGTCGTAGAAGGCGACTAAATGGGAGGAGGGTTCCTTCGGGTGAGACCGCAAAAACCGAGGTCCCGTGTCATTACAGGTGTGACACGATAAAGATCCCTCCCTGCTCTGACGTGTTTCATAGCAATTGTTAGGGCGTTTTGTACATACTGATTTGAACTATGGGTTACTCCGTTTACCTAATCAAGGTGGAGGGCTCACGACAGTGTGACCGATAACGGGGATACTAACTCCTTCTGGGCACCTGACCCCACCTCTGATATGTCCAGGGGTCCGTGTTTGCCCAACTCTTAATTTTGCATTCTTTAATGATGGGATTTGTGAGATTGATCACTGTTCATTATCTTCACATTCCATAATTTTGGTACATAAGCATACCTCTGAACAATTCTGGACATGTACAAGTTTTAATTCATCGGATCCGTTTCGTCCAAATACATAGATGTACATGTGTTAGACAGTCTTGTGTGATTTAGAGTAAGCGCCACCTGGTGCTAATTTAAGCATCTCCTTGTTCAGACCTTTTCTGTTGATTATGTACATTAGTTTTGTAGTCCTTGTTTGATTTACGCCATTTATTTTCATTTTGCCACTTGCATCATTAATTTTATTAAAGTTTTACATTACAGGGGTGCCTGAGTTACTCAGGTGACCTATTGCTATCTGTTTTAGTCTATGTCCGTCGTTCGTAAACTTTTTAAAAAACATTTTTAGCTTCTTTACCGTGGCCAAACGTCATTTGGATACAACCATTCCTACGCAGGATACAATCGTATTTCTAACGCAGAGTACAACCAACCCCTACTGCAATTTACTACGGAGGAAGTAGGTGTCCGTGAGGAGGGGTTAGAAAGAGGCCCATGTTTTTTCTTTATACATATAATTCTTGAAAAAATATCTAGCCTATTGGGTAACGCAATAAATTCTGGTTTGGATGGTATATAACATTCGGTCAGATCCCTACCATGTCCAAACACTTCAACACAGTCAGAAAATTTCGTGTAAATTGATCTCAGTCGTTCGTTTCCTTCATTTTTTTAGCAAACAGAAAAACCCACCTAAAATTCAATTACATCAGTGAAAAGACAACATCATTACAATTGTATACCATAAATGTCAGGTAGAAAACTTTGCAATTAAGACGATTATTAATGATAATTAAAATATAACTCTGTATACAGCCATTCCTACACCAAATGCCATTTGGTAACCCTTGAATAATTACCGCGGCCATTGGCGCCATATCAAGGTAGCTTCACCATCATGTGACCTATCAATATTAATGATTGAAAGTGGAAAAACTGTATTAGTTTCCACTCAGTATAGTTTAATTCAATTAATAACCAAAGAAAATGTGTGTGTCGCCACCTTCTTTAAGATGTCAGGCAATATACAAAAACAGATGTGTGGGTCAACATTTGAAAATCACACATTTGCGTAAAACAGAATAATAAATATTGATACAAACCTGTTAAAATGACAATGTTTTAATGTCAACGGTTTAGAAAAACTGCTACTTTATAAATGTGTATAAATTATTTGTGGATATTAGGGAAATCATTGTAAAATAGGAGAGGGAGTACCAACATAGGGTTATTGCACTTGACAACATTATTTCTATAATGAATAATTGATTATTTATGGACAATATAAGCTTTTTCACAACCAATAGTTAACCAAATTTTTAAATTTATTCACTGAATAAAATCAAACTCACCATATATAGATGGTTTTCCATCGAAGCGATTAAGCAAGAGTTATTTCCCATTGGCCGCCATATTGTAGGTTAACATGCCCGGATTCCTTCATTATTCAACCAAAATCAGCCTTGTTATTCTGGTCACTGAGATAAACTGTTTTTCTTATTAATATACATTTGTTAATGCATCTTTTACGTCATAATTGCAATATTGCAAAGATTTCCCCCCATATATTTCTGCCTTACATGTTTGAAATTGGTTGCCCAAAGAGGAAAATCCACCAGTTTGACCTACAAGATGGCGGCCAAGGGGAATAACTCGGGGTCAAAATACGTCATATGAAAACCATCTATTGTTAAAAGTACATTTAGACATATGTGATAAGGTACAATGTAAATGCAATGCGCCTGGAATTGTAAATAAATATTTTGTGTTTTGTTAATATTTTTACCAGCATTTAACATAGATGAATGGATCTCGTGTGGATCCAGGTTAGAATATGTCCCCAGTACACCTTGCTTGTCGTAAGAGGCGACTAAATGGGGCGGTCCTTCGGATGAGACCGCAAAAACCGAGGCCCCGTGTCACAGTGGGTGTGACACGATAAAGATCCTCCCCCCCCCCCCTACTCAAAGGCCGTATTCGCCGAGTATAGACCTAAAATTTGCAAATCAATCAATCAAAAGACGTGACTCCTTTTGTTCACAGTGACGGTTCTAAACGGGGATTATGGGGTTGTACCCCCCGCTTTGTTGAGCTTTTTAACAAAAAAGTAAAAGTCATTGTTTGCCATTTTAGGGTCTTCTACGTCCATTTTTGGGGTGGAAAAGGCACATCCCTGTTTTAGAAAATTTTCTGGATCCACCCCTGCTTCAGTGTAATTAGTGACTTCAAAAAACTAGATTTTTTAATGTAAGTTTGCTGTCCTTGACCGTAATGTAACAGCGGTGTTTGTGCAAATTCGCTATTGAATAGATGGTGGGTACAAAACTAATTATAATTCTTGTACAATTTAATTGATTATTAATGTACTACATGTATGTACGTCATCAAAACACACGCATTTTGCACCATTTTCTTTCAACTGGCCCCAAACTAGCTATTTTTAAACTGATTAGGCATCTACACTTGACAGATGTTGCAAACACGAGGAATTAGTTTTGGACGATCCTTGGCACTATTATTTTTAGATGAAAAACTGTCACAAAAGTTGACATTTTTTTTTCAGGCCAGCTTTGTAACGTCATATTCTAAATTAGGAATTACTTACAAATTTTTTGTTTGGATTTGGACTATTTCAACTTGAAAATGATTGGGTTTCACAGAAATTTAAAAAAGTCGGGGTCAGGAATGGCTGTCACCTCACTTAGCTCTCACAGACATTACCGCATTACGCTCGTCATTTTTTTGTTTTAAATATTAGGAATCATAATTAAATCGAACATGAAGAAATTCATTCCAGAGATGGAATGTTTGGGTTATTTTCAGGTTGAATGAAAATTCAAAGAATGTGTTTTTAGACGAACCACTGAAATGAGTAAAAAATTCTACGATTTAATACTTTTCAAATCTGTTTGCATTTAAAGTTTCAAATGTAAAACCTCAGGTAGATGCGGAGATAAATAAAATGAACTGCTTTGCACCGTGTTTTATGATGTTTAACTTATACCGTGTCGTTGAACTTTTTTCAGCTGCTCAAGCACTGGCACTTAATGGGACAGCGCAAGTTCGCAAAGTATATGTTAATACAACAATAAACAGTGTTACAGATCAGAAGACAGAATGCAATAACCTAGATTTGAATCACTTGGTCTTTAGCCCCCCCTCTCTCTCTCTCTGGTCAAGAGATGCTCACAAAAGTAGCTGCATGTAGTAGCAATTTAGTAATCGGTATATGCATATTACTGTTATATTTTGAAGAAGAAAAATAACGAAGGAAAGCATATCATTTTGCTACATACGGTACTCTAAAGGTAGTTTTTTACTTATTAGTAAATACACGACATATACTTATCACAAAACAAGAAATATGTAATTTATTTCAAAGAATAAAATACCGGGAATGTGACAATCCTAATTTAAAGTTTCATCAATCAAAGAAAAATAAAATCGTTAGAATTCATTAATATAAGATGACAGTGAATTTTATAACACTCTGACCAACATAAAGGATGTCAGACCTAACTGTAGAATTCAGTCTAGTTCCTTTGTGAGTTGACGTTTCTTTAAAAGCACAACGTTTCTTGTCGTTTTTGTCTCAGATCAAACGCAGTCAATCTGAATTCGATTCAGATAAAAATGACTTCAAAAGGCGTGTTGAGTTATCGTGTTCCTTTACAATCACTCATTTTTAGTCATTTACCTGCTGTTATGAACTGAGCTGTAGACATATCTACCCTTTTCTTATCATGTATTCTTCATTGCGATAGGCACTGCATAACCCCTGAACAACCACTACATTATATACACAGCAGAGGTGACCCAAGGCATCAAAACAATGTCGAGGATTATTAAAGAGATTTTATAGAATTCTTGTTTAAATCTTGACATTGGCCTGAAGCAACACAGTGTTAAATTCATTCCATATTTAAAAAGCATTTTTTTACGACACAGAAAAGGAATGAGAGGGGACCGTCAGAATATATTGTGTCACAAGATGTTCTGTGATATACAAAGCGAAGGATAAATATTTGATTTATTACAGAAAGGTAAGTAGACATTGCATATTTAATAACATACAAATAATGTATTGCATGCCTCTTTCTAAAAAAAAAAAAAAGAAAGAAACTTCAACGAGAGAGATTGGTACCTGAATGTACGGTAAATTAATTTGAA
Source organism: Ostrea edulis (assembly GCF_947568905.1). NCBI lineage: Eukaryota > Metazoa > Mollusca > Bivalvia > Ostreida > Ostreidae > Ostrea > Ostrea edulis. The sequence continues at coordinate 103,440,957 of NC_079165.1, forward strand.
AATGTTTCTTTTTCTCAAAATATGTGTTCAATATTTTGGTTTGATACAAATATAGCCTAGATCAGTATTTTGATTCAATGCGATATGCTTAAATCAGTATTTTGATTCAATGCGATATGCTTACAAAATATATATAATCATCGGGTTTTTTTTTTTATCAATGTTGATAATTTGCTATTTTAGATCAATGCTAATAAGGCATCACATTAACAGCTCTCTGGGTCAGGTTGTTCAGCTTAAAAATAAATGTAGGACTCCAAGCTCACGTATTTTTGCAATTGATGACGTCAATAATTGTGTGTCGTTTGGTTAACAAAAGAAGTTTTTCGCGCTTTTTACGTCGTCTGATTATCATTAGAGTACATATATATTATATATAATACTAGTTATCATTTTATTTAACAATATAACGATCTATGATCCCCTGGACACCAAGGTTTGGTCACATGGTAATTAATCATGTGACATTTATATGGTTACTGGTTTAACATCATTAGCCTTATATTGAAACCTAGCGGAAACCACTTTATACTGAAAACTAAAAATAATGTATAAAATAAACCATAATTTATACTCCTGGTTTTCTCCATGTATTCGATCTCAATTATGATATTACGTGGTTAGAAATTCTCACAAAATATAATACACCAAGATGTAGACTACAGAATTATGAATATCATTTTATTTCAACTGCTATGCACGAATGGAACTCGAAACCTCTCGGAGCAAGGCAAGTTTAAATTTTATCTAAAATATATATCATTACTAGTACATATACATGTAGCATTATGAAATCCACTCCTTCTGTATCGGTCAACACGAGGTGTATATTCTACACACAGAGCTTCAACACAACTACATGTACATTCTTTATAAACAATTATCAATAGCAATCCTTTGTGATTATGTGGTGCACAAGGGGAGGACTAACGGTATTTCTGTTATAGAAATGAATGCCAGGCATGAATTACTGTATTTAGAAATGACAAACTTCAAATCATGAAACTCATGTATATGTCCTTGCAAACTCGTTTTCAAATTTGATCTGCAAGTTACCACGCATATCATCAAATACATGCATGTTTATGGTGTATATGTCTCAACTGATGCGATTTGCAAGAGCAAGTTCTACGTATGATCATTTTTTTAAAATCGAGGCAGGCTACTGACAAGTAAGTTAATGTCAGAGGAGTTTCAACAGTCTCGTTTATGGTCAGCATTTCGCAAATTTTATGGTCATTGTAACGATCTAATTTACAAATACATGTACAACCTGTCGAATGCTGTGTGATCGTTCTTTAGATACTACTTTTGACTACGGATTACTTCGTTTACCTTATCATGATAGAGGGTTCATGGTGAGAGTGACCGGTCAGCAGGGGATGCTTACTCCTCCTATAGGCACATGATCCCACCTCTGGTGTGTCCAGGGGTCCGTGTTTTCCCTACTCTTAATTTTGTATTCTTTATAGAAATTATGAGATTGCTCATTGTTCGAATTAACTTTTTCGTGCATACTGACCGGCTTTTAAAATGCATCAGCGAATAATTTTCTGTTATTTATTAGTTCAATAAACAAATATCTGTAGTATATAATACTATTCTATGATCAAAGTCTAATATTAACTTATTTTAAACTTCATTTATATTCTGAGAGACTACATGTGAAATAAAAGTCAAAAGGAATACGTCAAAAATGTGGGGTGACAATGGCGCATGGGTGGCGTGTCATTGACTGCGGGGCACTCCGAATGTTCCATTATGAAATGTTCTCTTCAAGCAATGCCCTTCCAAGCGACTGCGCACACGTCGTCCTAACTAGCTCGTCCCACAAATGTTCAGTCGGGTTGAAGTCCGAGGACATAACGAGTCAATCAAGAACGTTGATGTCTGTTTTTTGTTCGTGCGCGTGCAGTGTCCTGTTGAAAAATCAATCCATCGCCTTGCCTAAGCTGATGCAAAAATGGTACTAACACAGGCTGCATACCGTTTCATTCAAAATGACCAACTCTGAGCGAAAGTTTATTTTAATCACATCCCCAACCATGACGTCTGACACGTTCATGGACACATTTGTTGACATGCATTCATACACGGCGGTGAACTCGAGCCCTGCCGTCAGCATTATTAGTGTTGCATGTAAATCTGAACTCGTCGGAGAACAAATCCTGTGTCCAGTTTTGTCTTTGATTCAGTCTCTATCTGGCCCACAGCACTCTGTAACGTTGGTGGTCGGTTTTAAGTTGTAACCCTTTGTAATAGAGTCTTCTACCTAGGATGATTGGACCTATCGTGACGTCCAATCGTTTGCCTCGCCGTAAACCAATCCCACAAATGACGTTGTCGTGCGTACGATAGTTGACGTGGCTTTGTCACAAACAGTCGGCCAGGTTTATGGCCAGCTCATCACCCACACTAACTAAAAGTGATATGGTGGGTTGACCAATATCATTTATTGCCCCTCCTGCCTGACGGTACCGAATCAACAACCGGCTTATCTTACAGGGATACTACATCTCGCTGATTAAGGCCTGCTACTTGCAGCATACCGGCGGCTTGATTTTCCATTTTATTGTTTAAACGCGGCGTAGTTGTATTTTGCATTTGCAGTCACCAGTAGAATTATTTCATCACTACAAAATTCATTTTCACCATTTCATTAGTTTTAAATAGCGCTCGGAAAATTTCGTCCGATGCTATCACATCGTGTGTATAATGAACGCGGGCACGACAAGTGATTCGCAGTAGATATATTATCAAAATATTATTCCGAAAAAAAAAATGTGTTGCATTTTAAAAATCTGTCAGTATATCTATGGTATAATTATGTATGTACACGTATTATGAAAAGGGAGATGTAAATATTCAGAACGTGTATCCGATCCTTTCGTAAATGTATGACAATGAATACGTTCAAACTAAATCAGACAGTCAAGGGCGATTTTAACGATTTCCATAGTATGCTGAATACATTGGTGTTATTTTATAATGGTATTGTGAATTAGGTGTAACATTTAATGAATTAACGATTGTAGCGTCAATTAATATTTACAAGGTCATAGGGTCCTGTTACACACGGAATACTAAATCAGTCTCCATGAAATCAGATATTGTTTACGATTCCCGATTTATTACATGTAAATTAATCATTATGTAATCCTAAAGCTTATCAACACCATGTTTTAGATATACGCTTATAGAAGTCATAAAGAAACTAAATCTACATGACAATGTATAAATATGCAAATTGTGTACGAACGTAACTTTATTAATTTACATACATGAAAATATCTTTTTGTCCTTCCTTATGATCTTTGCTCGCTGTTAGGGAAGGAATTATAGTTTTTGTATATTAATGTACCTGTCAACATTACCTGGATCTTTTATCAACAAACTGTGACGACGTTGTCGAATCACTATGGTAATGATTTCTTTGTATTCTTTCAGATTCCGGAGACACTTTAACAGTCTATTGTATGGAGTCAGTCTCTACTTTAGATACCCGAAAACCCGGTCAACTGTGATCAGCAAACCACGGACGAGCCATTGTTAATGTGTCAATCTAATACAATGTTACAGAGATTTTAAAACTATTACACCACAAATGAAGTGCACCAATTTTGACTGCTCCCCAGAAGGTAAGATGGCTAAGCTTATTTACGGAGATTAAAACTCTCGAGTTTCTTTTTAATTCCACAGCATGTTTCAATCTGTTGATTGTCGTTTATAGGATTAGCGTTTAGTGTAGTCTTTTTTCTTTCTATTGTTAAATGTATAAACATGAGATATCCGCTGTGAAACTCTTTGACAGGTCTTGATTAATCTGTTCGTATTGACATTGCAAGCAACTTTTCTAACATTAAATCATGGTGAAATAAAATAGTAAAATGTTGTACACCCACTTGAATATTTTTAAAGAGTATCTTAAATACATGTATATGAGATCTTAGTGAAAAGTAACACTATCCCCCCCCCCCCCCCCCCCCCTCATTGACTGTAAAATTCTCAAGTATACAACTATTCAGGTAAATGTTTATCAAGTCTTGGGTCTATTTTTTATAGTCTGAGTAATTTCTTTAATATTTGACACATTTACATTGTTTGCGAGGCTTAAAGGAATTTATCAAAGCAGTATCTTAAAGCTACTTATATGTGCTTAGTGAATAGAATCGTGCGCACGTATAGAGAAGATATGTGGGAGGAGTCCCTACGCCTGATTGTTTACCCGTCTCACTCAATAAAGAGGTGCAGTGTTTTTCTTAACCTTGGGTATAATATATACTTTTAGAAAACTATTATTATTGACGGCGAGGTCGGTAGTATATACGTTGACAGAATTTCTCTTCACTCACGGCTGACAGTGGTGATGGATCAGTTTTCAAAATGTGGGTTGTAGAATTACCTTTCGCTTTTTTCATCAACAGGTGTATACTGACGTAGAAATTACCCATATTAAGTGTATACTGACACAGATATTATCCATTTTAAGTGAAAAATCACCATAAAATTGTCAAACCGCCATGAATCAGCATCTCTGATCAAGTGTCTCTCTTGAGTGTTTATAATTTACACAAACCGTAAAAGTGAATTTGAATAGAATGCACAGCTACGTATATTGTATATATGTTATGCAGGTTCAGTGTCTAATATCGATGTTTTGGAGAAAATCGTAAGGAATATCATATATGAATACATGATTATCTGGACATAACAATCGCCTTAATATCAATGGTTTGTGGGCAATGAACTGTGAATTGAAACATTCACAATCCGATTGCAGTTCTTTCAATGATCGTCATTATCTTGACTAGCCGTCTAAGAACCGGTATTCATTATACAGAGTCTGTCGGTGTGCCAAAATAAGCAACATTAAACTCTTGTGAAGGTCACACAGGTCTTCATTTCAATCTTCAGGGTGTCTAATATTGAGATGCAATCATTCTACAAGTCTTTTATAAACCAGAGTCGAGCTAGTAAATATAGACTTGATATATCGTATGTCGTGTACAGATGGCCGACATTGACATGACTTGTGTTTATGGTGGTACAGACTCAAACTATTAGAAGATAGATACAGTCTCTGTTTATTTAGATTGAGAATACTACATTCTATGTCTTTCGTTGTGTTTTGTTCTGCCATCTTAATTTCTCAAGAAGTAATGTATAAAATGAAACAGAGCACGATTATCCATTAATTCAATCAACTTGAAACGAATACCTCTTATCGTGCTTTCTCTGATGTTGAAATTATCTCTACACGACAAGAAGTACATGTTACATGATATCGAGGCCTTTTTATAGCATCAGAAATACCACCTACAGGACACGGTTTCAAATTCTAAAGATGTTTATGCACATTTTCATAGACTTTTTAAAAATAAGATATATTACAATATGAAATGAAATGTTATTTTCTTTACATTGGTTCGTAAAACAAAAAACAAGTAATAATGTAGAGTTCCTCGAGTATGCACAATAGTACAACTACGTTATGAGGCTTCCTGAGCACGGAGTAACAGGAAAAGAGAGAAAAAATAATGTAATTATATTTTTTCCTCATTAGGAAAGTGTCAAATTAATTCAGACCTAAGGTTAGCGGCAGGCAAATGCTGAAATTCAATTAATTTATCAGCCTTCTTGATGATGGATTGACGGCAAGGTAATGTACATGTATAGTAGGTTGTCAATTTATCGCGTATAATATATAATCTTTATAGAAAGCGCTTATGTTTTTATAAAGATATTTACTGAATAATCTCCCTACACCTCTTAAGAAGGTGTTTATTTGTCCTTGTCTTCAATGGTTACACTCTCTGATATTTTCTTAAGAACAATTCTTTGCCAGTTTAATATGTATAGAGACTCAATATATGTTCACATCACAATGACGCTTCCTTGGTGTGAACTGCTTTTTAGGAGCATACAAATCCCTTTTTCAGCAAAGAAAATCCTAAGCGGTAAATGTCTCGTCTCGGATGTTTCCCCCTGTTCGTTTGAATTACATACTGAGTTACAAAACAGTCAACCCAGCTCTCCATTCGTGTCCTACTACTGTGTCTATATATGGTTTACTGAATGGTGGATACAACATCCGAACATAACTATGTTATATGTAGCCGGACAAAGCAGGGGTCACCTAGATCATTCACAACATATGCATGGCACGAATGTTTCGTCATAGGAAACAATGTTACGGACTGCTTCATGAAATAGGATAAATTTAACCACAGAGCGTTCACTTATGCACGTGTAAACAAAATTTTAAATCTCTTTGTAAGTCTGTCCCGGAGACATGTCCCCACATCATAGATGTATACCCGTCATTTCTATTTTTAAGAATTCGATTCCCCCACTTTCTTACACATTTTTCTTTCTTTTCAGTGGTATCAAAATGACCAACAAGACACGACGTTCATGAAATCAAACCTGCAGTTGGAACCGTCACTGTGATAAAATGGCGTCAGAGAATTCAACGCCATACAGCCAACTGACTTTGGCAGATCACGGGGCCTCCTCCATGGCAGAACTCTACGTGGAAGGAGTGATTCTATTGATAATATGTCTAGTGGCCCTCGTTGGAAACGTTTCAGTTTACCTTATAGTTTTAAGAACCAATAAATTAAGGACAATTACAAATTTCTTCATCCTTGGATTAGCAGCGGCGGACATCTTGGTATCCATTGCAAACATGCCCGTTACCGTAGCGAGTCTCTTTACAGGAAATTGGCCACTGGACCACACTTCCTGCCTGGCGTTCGGGTTTATAAACATGTTAACTTTGTGTTCTAGCGTGCTTTCCCTGTGCAACATAAGCATAAACCGCTACGTCATGATATGTCGTCCATTCCATTCCAAACTTATATACACCAGAAGGAACGCTTTTCTGATGATCTTAGGTAAGGGGCACCTGCAACATAAATCACACCTAAATGACTATAGAACACTCCTACAAGTTAATTAGTACCGAATACCTACCATCTTCTGTTATATATCGAACGCAGTAATCAATCTCCTATTATTTACTGATTTACAGATCATCTTTCAAAACATTAGACTTGATATTAAAAGGATGCTCGTTATTACAATTTACTCTTTCGGCCAGTGTCCATTATGATATTCTAATTTTTTTTTTTTTTTAGAATATCATTTGAATTATCTATCGTTATAATTATATGTGCATGGCTTTAGAAGTTAACGTTAACTTTGCAGTACAAAAACACAATGCTGCAATATCAAAACAATGCTGTTTCAAAATACAATACTTTACAGTACTAAATTTTTACAATACTTTAGTACTAAAACAATCTAATTAGAATTAGATCTTCCATCCGCTCCCCAGTTTTCGACATATCGAAAACTGGGAAGCGGATGAAGATCTAATTCTAATTAGAATGGTACTAAAATAAAATGCCATAGTCCCAAAATACGATGCTGCAGTATCAGAGACACAATGCTACAGTATCAGATACATAATGCTACAGTATCAGAGACACAATGCTGCAATATCAGAGACACAATGCTGCAGTATTAGAAACACAATGCTACAGTATCAGAGACACAATGCTACAGTATCAGAAACACAATGCTACAGTATCAGAAACACAATGCTGCTGTATCAGAAACACAATGCTACAGTATTAGAAACACAATGCTGCTGTATCAGAAACACAATGCTGCAGTATCAGAAACACAATGCTGCAGTATCAGAGACGCAATGCTGCAGTATCAGAGACACAATATTGCAGTATTTGAAACACAATGCTGCATTATTAGAAACACAATGCTGCAGTATTAGAAACACAATGCTACAGTATCAGAAACACAATGCTGCAGTATCAGAAACACAATGCTACAGTATCAGAAACACAATGCTGCAGTATCGGGAAAACAATGCTGCATTAGAAATACTCAATGCTTCAATACTAAAACACAATTCTGCAGTACAAAATACACTTGTCAGGCTTAAACAGTCAATGTTGCATATTGAATCCTTGTTAGGTTTAGAAAGGCATTATTTAAAAAAAAAAAAATAATAATTAAGGTTAGTTCTTAATAATTTAGTAACAAAAACACAATGCTGCAGTACAAAAACACAATGCTTATGTTACAATACTGAATTGTTACAATACTTTAGTACTGAAACACAATGTTATAATACTGAAATACAATAACATACTGGAGCGACAATGAACGTATTCTAATGATTATGTATCCATACATATTGAATGTGTTGTTGGCCTATTGATTGATTCTTTGACACTAAACAGACTTGAGAGCCATTGCTCAGAGATAAGAAAAACACGTTCTTTGAATACTTAAACACAAATATTCATTTTGGGCACATAGGGCAACGTGTATTCTTTGACACTGCAATTCTTCAGCGTGTCGCCTTTTGTGAGAATGGATTACACGCGATTACACAGATAAAAAAGGCGTCTCCTATCCCCTTACCGAGTTTGTCAGTTCATACAATGTAGAAGGCGACCGATTTCCGAGGATGTAGCACTGATAGATATAATATATCCAACTTAACCCTAACCTGCCCATAATCACAATTATTAAATCAAATACGTATATGTTACAATCCTCGATGGACAATTATACATGAGTAGTGTATAAAAATCAAATTGTTCCTCAGAACATGCACGCGATTTATTAATCTTAAAAGGACAAGGGACGTTATTGGCTATATACCGCCGAGCTTTTTTTTATTTTTTCAACTTCCATACTATGCTTAATTATTCTTTTTATTTACACAACAATAGGAGGACATTGAACAACACCCTCGAAAATATGATTGCGTTCTACTCAACAATTTTTGACAAATACACGCATTATTTTCCTCACTCTAATTAACACAAAATTCTTCCGCAAAATGTCTATGACCACGATAAAGTTACATGTAAATGAATACATGTAATGTATTTTCCATAATATGCCAGTTTTCAATAGTCTTTGATCTCAATGACTATTTTTATATAAAAAGTTAAAATTGTAACTTTTAGAAAAATATTCTAGAAGAATCAGGGGACTGTAAATCCTATAAGGTCGATGTCGTCGTTCTGAAAAAGCGACCGTCGGAAGATAACGTCAGAGTTAACAATGCAATATTGTAACGTTATTTTCTCAATATCAGCAACAAGTAAATGGTACATGTTATATATGAATGAAACGAGACAATTGTCACCTTTCTACCTGCAAAATATGATCGGTTTTTGAGGCGCGGCCAATTTTGGCCAATAACGTCCCTTGTTCTTTTGCGTTTTTATGCACTCGTAAACCCAGGTGTAAATGAAGTATTTAAGGTGTCCCTAAGATATTTTTTCACATATTTCTCTCCAAATTTTGACCTTACAACATCAACCGAAAAGGGTGTTTAACAATGGTATCTCATTTTGTGATCAATGTAATGATTTTCACGTTAAACAGAATACTTCGCAAGTATACAAACCATGCACTGGTGAAATTTTGTAAGAGTTACTTTTATGTTGTCAAAATTTACCGAAAGCTTAGATTAAAATCGTCCAATCTGAAAACAACATTAATAAACAAAACTGAAATAAAATGGTGTATTTTCAAATCTTCCCCTATGATCGTGATAACATTACATCCTTTTCGAAGAGGATGTGTTTCTATTACAAATTGTACTAATATCAGAAAATTTTGTAGGTTATCTAGAATGAAGAAATGTTTCAAACAATTGTTTTCTTTCCGACTAATCTAAAAGTCAATACAAAGAGATTATAAAAATATCAAAACTGTATTTCTTACTAGATATATTTTAGTGACTAAATCATATCTGTAATTATGTAGTTTCAAAAAATTGTGTAGTACTGATAGTACGTAGTGGTATTTTTTCTTTTACAGGTGTCTATACTTTAGCCTTCGTGATATCATTGCCTCCCCTGTTTGGCTGGGCGTCGTACGCATACATACCCATTCAATCTTTCTGTTTCTGCGATTGGACACTTGCACCATCGTACGCGATCTTTATGATCAGTTGTTGCTTTGGAGGACCGTTCATCGTCATGACAGTCTGTAATATTCTTATATTCTGCACCGCCAAAAAATCCAATAAAAATACTAAATATTTCACAACTACAAAAGAAAAGAAAAAAGACTCGCAGTCCAAAGAGATCCGTCTGGCCAGTATTCTGTTAGTTGTCGTCATAGCTTTCGTTATTTGTTGGTGTCCATACTGTATCAGTATGTTGTTGTCTATATATGCCCCAGGATTCGCCCCTAGAGGATTCCACATGTTCACCATTCTTGTGGGGTACGCCAACAGCGGAGTGAACCCCATTATTTACGGCGTTATGAACCGCGCCTTCAGGAACGGGTTCAAACAGCTGTACTGTGGATGGATGGGTGTCCAGCTGGAAGAATCCACGGCGATGGGAAGCGCCTCAGATGAAGCACAAGGAATTCCACGAAATCTAACAAACAACTCGCAACTTTCGGGAGACGAATTAGTAGACAGAAACTAGTGATGATGACGCTAATTCACAAATACGGGCATTGGACTGAAAATCTGTTTCAGATCGGGATCTTGCAGTAACAGCAGTCAGTTGGTCAAGTTTGTCTCACACTTAGAACTTCATCAAATTCAGGATCAGGGGTGTGGCTAAAGTTTTGTAAACAAATGAATATGTAAATTCGAAGATGTGGAATTTTTGCATTTATCTAGTATTCATCATTATTTCCGTTCGGTTTTTCATGCCGTCATGTGATAATGTTATGGTTGTAAATATATGTGTGTTTAGTTAAAGGACCTCATTCCCATATATTTAATTATTAAAACCTTGGATGAATTAATTGTATTCGGTTTTACGTAGACATTTCATATCTTATTGTTCTACCACAAGACTATGACCCCTAAATTGAAAGATCACATTTAACAAATAGTTTATTAATTTTAACATTAATCTTTTGTTATATCAAGGGTCCAATAATTATAGAGCATTTCATATGGTAGTAAACTAATTTTTTGTCCATATGCAGTATTTAATTACATCTTTTCATCAATACTCGATTATTGCATTATAAATGTTTAAAATACGAAAGATAATATTTGTCTTGCTTTCAAGATCTGTCCGCAATCTTGCTGCAGAACTGTTGACCAGGAAGAAAAATCAAAGGCCAGAATAGATATTCGCTCTTGGCGTTATTGTACAGAAGATTCTTAAATAAATAGCCTCGGCAGCCTAAATGTATAAGTGTATCACATTTTAACATTGGTTGTAATAATATGAAGCTTTCCGGTAGAATTTTCAGTGAATGATAAATTTTGAATCACATGCACTATACATTATTATCAACAGTTATTGATATTCGAGGTCTGTTTGATATGTAATGTGTATTGTACGATATCTCAAAAGCATTTAACTCAAATAGTGAAATGAACATTACATCCCTTCAAAGTATTCTCCGCGGTTTGAAATACATAATTTCAATCTCTGAATCCATTTCTGAAGTGCGTCACGGTACGCTGATTTAGGTAGACCTCTGAGGCCCTGACTGATGGCTGAGCCAAGGGCTTGTCGGGACTTGTAACGACGACCATGTAAGAACTTTTTAAGGAAAAAGTCGCATGGGGCTAGATCTGGAGAGTATGGTGGGTGTGGCAAGACCGTAACCTTCGACGACTTCAAAAATTGCTTCACAAGCTCAGATGTATGTGATGGAGCATTATCATGAAGTAGACGAGCATGCCTAAATCCTGACACAGGGCGTCGTTTGTGATAATATTTCTTGAGCTTTTTTAGTATAACATCTCGGTAATACCGACCTATAACACTTTTTGCCCTTTGGCACTGGAATTTGTACGGCTATACCATCACATGAGAAGAACATGCAATAAAGAACCTTCTTTGTGCTTATGGTTCTTTTGGCAACTACAGGCCTTCTACCGTGTTTAGTTAGCCATATTTTGTTTCCAATTTTTCTTACTGGTTCTAAATAGTACCCATGTTTCGTCACCAGTAACAGTGTTTGCAAATTGTCTTTGATTGAATTTGGAAAACATTTTGAGCAATTGCTTAGCGGTTTGTACTCGTACCCGTTTTTGGTCATCTGTCAATATATGCGGAATCCATCTGGCAGAAATCTTTCGTACTTTCAAAATACGCTTCAAAATGAAATGCACCCGCGACAGCGATATGTCAACAGCTTTGGCAATATCACGAATCGTGTATCTGCCATCACTTTCAATTATTTCCCTGACTTTTGAGACAATTGCCTTGCCTGTTACAGTCACAGTTCGGCCAGATTTTGCTGCATCTTTGACGGACTCTGTGCCAGTCAGAAATTTCTTTCTCCACCTACGAACTATCTCATAAGATATCTTATCAGACCCATAAATTTCCCCCAATTCAGTAAAAATCTGCATTACCGAATGACCGAATTTTGTGCGAACTTTTATATAAGCTCTAATTTCTTCAATATTCTCAAACTGTTTCCCAACCATTTTTACAACAGTGGTCAACGACCGACTCTATTGAAATGACTACAAGTTTAAAACTATGTGGAGCTGAAGGCTCTCGTTTATACCATTGGAAAGGTATTGAATAGAGCTATTCAAGAGTATCATTATCCACGAAATCGTGCAAAGCGTTATCGCGCTGTGGTACAATACACATTACATCTCGAACAGCCCTCGTATATCACTCAAAATATTCATATATAACGGTGATGCTAACAATGGGATTCAAAATTGAGCATTAATTTAATTACTGATAAGTGATTGTTGGCACTCATGTGTACATATACAATAACTTATAAACCCAATGGAATTGTTTTCCAACAAAATCTTATGCATGTGCACTCCATCCGAATGATTCTTTTCACAAATTCTGCAATCTGATACATTACAATTTCACTACATTTTCTCAAATAAAATGTGTGTGATATATAACTCAAAACGAAAACTTTGCACTGTCCTTTCAACACTTTCAGTACTTTGATTACATGAGAATAAAGCTAATTAACATACATATATGTATGCTCTACACTGCTGAGACTGGTAAGTTTCACTCTGATAAGCAATATAGCATTATAAACATTATTGAATCACATTAAAACAGGGTTCTGTACATTTACATACTAAATACAATATTCAGAAGCAAAATTTGGCCCGGTTATTCAGAAAATTTAAAAAATTTAAATGCACCATAACCGCTCGGTATTTATTACGAAATTATGTTTCGGCATACAATCCAACACCTCTGATATCAATCTTTCAGTTCTGTATTACATATGTAACATATAGATGTAGAAGTGATTGGCAAGGAATTTGCATGAGCGTGATGGGCAGTAGTTAATTTTGCTTTCAAAAACAGCCGATTTTGACGTTTTCCACCCACATCTTCACACGACTTTGCTATTTTGTCTTTGACATTCCTGCCGATCATAGCTAAGAATATCATTTTAAACTTTGGATTCGTGATCAATGCTGATTGAACATGCTGAATTTAAAAGACTAAAAAAAAAAAAAAAAAAAAAAAAAAAAAAATCTTAAACCAGATTTATTAGATCAATACAAATTTATTGGTACTAGGTTTAGTTCTTAATACCGTCCTTACCAGAATTTTCACACCGTAAGAATACTTAGAATCCTACCATCATTGACAGACTGTTACTACAAAAAAATATGTGCATAGCTTCTAGACAAGTCATATGATATTTGATCAGCATCACCTCGAGACGGTAGCCATCTAGAACAGAGAAATGTTTACTTCTGGTCACGTAGGCATTATGGTTAGGGAAATGGATTTCCCTCAGTCACTGGAGTCAACGGACGCAGTGAAACGTCATCTGTTGTATGCAACAATTGTAGAATATTTACATTCTGACAAAAGTCAGTACATTCAAGCGTTTCGATGAGGGTGAAAGTGATACTTTACTACGCCATGGATTTCAATCCGTAGCCTAGTGGTTTGGGTGTTCGTTTAGCAACCGGGAGGCCCCGTGTTCAATCCCGGCGTAACGACAAACCTCACGGTAAGCGTGGACCCCCACCCCCCCCCCCCCCCTCACTGCCCTGAGCGCCATACATACGTCGACAATTTATCTCTTTTTGCTTTACGTCAACTTTCCTGATCCGACACTTTTGGGTATAAGAGTGTTGGATTTGAGCGTTTCTTCAACTTCATAAGAAACAAGATGACTTTAGCTTTTCCATCGTCAACTTCTAATATTTATGTAGCAATAGTCCATCATCTCCTGCATATGGTGTTTATTTCTCTCAACCGATTCGATATGCAAGCGCGTGTTCTGCGTATGATTATTTCAAAAAAACAAAACAAGATATACTACTGATATAAAAGTTGATGTTAAAGGGGTTTCAAGTCTCATTTAAAGTCAGCATTTCCCATATCTTATGGTCATTACACCATCGGAACCTACGGGTTCTCCGATACACTGCAGTGTAACGGAGAAAAAAAAACATGGGTTCCAACAATGTGGTCATTTGCAAATGCAATCTGTCATTAGGTGGAATGCTGTCCGATAGGTTTCATACCAATTGTTAGGCAATTCCTTATACTGATTTTGATTACTCTGTTTACCCGATCAAGTTAAAGGGCTCGCAGTGTGTGTTACCAGTCAAAATGAGCTGCTTACTCCTAAACACCCGATTCAACCTCTGACCTGGTATTTTCAGGGGTCCAAGTTTTCTATGCTTTCAATTTATATTCTTTGTAGGATTTGTGAGATTGGTCACTGTTCATGGTCTTCAAGTTTTCATACACATATTCAACCATCTTTGATGGGTTGTATATAATGGGTTAGTACAATGTGGATCTGATCTTGTAGACACTATACAGGCCACAATTCCTCGACTGAATTGATACTTCACATATACATGCAGCTTTGTTATTGAAACGAATGTAGTATCTATGTGATCTGCATATTCCAATATATTCCTTTATTGAGGTAAAAGCTGCCAATACATTGACCAATCAAATAGCTAGATTTTAGCCAATCGTAATGCTCATTCATTATCCAATCGGATTGAAGTTGTAGGGTATAAATACTGTGAAAGTCATTTTACACACGGTGGATCCGAGAGTCAATCGACCACAAATGAATAGCAAGCTTTCTTCAAGAAGCCCTTCCCCTGAATACACCGTGGGGATCCGTGGGCGATCGACTTGAGGAAGAGATGGACCCATCCACCACCTTTTGGAGGACCCAACCATCCCCAGATCTTCAAGAAGACTCATCCCCATTTCCAAGGGATCGGAGGGCCGACCACCATCGTCGCCTCGATGCAACAAACCTAGTGTAGCAGGGGCCCTACTGGGCAGTCTGCACTATAAATCTTCACCGTCATCATTTTAAACACATCATGACCGAGAAAGCATCAAACAGAAGAGAAAGCTTGACAGCGGTAAGGTATAGGCCCACCTGTATTCTTACTTCCGCTACAGTATTCTCATTTATACACAGAGTCAAATTGAGCAAAGAGAAACATTGATCAATATCGAGTAAATGAAGTTGAGTAATTTTGAGTTAATTTAATTCCGCTACATTATTATTGTGACTTATTTCCTCCTCTACCTGTGGAGAATAGGGTCGTGAACAATTCTTGTATGAATTGTTTAAGGTTTCCGTCATCCACTCTAATTGTAAGTGATTTTATTGTTTCATTGTAAAGTAGGTAATCATTTGAAACAATCATTTCCCATCATTTTATTATCAATCATTGTTCAATATCTTGGAATAAAACTGTGAGGACCCACATCGCTAATCAATATTTTGAGCAAGTAGCTCAGTCTAAATCGAAAAACCACAATCCATGCTACATCATCGAAAGAGGAAGAACCCTATTGATTTTGAGGGTCAAAAGGTCAGTCACTACATGACTTCATAGAAAAAGCTAAAAGCCACATTTTTGTTCCAATTGATTTGATACTTCACATATACCTTTGTTATCAAAGGAGGAACAATCCTATTGATTTTGGGGTCAAGGTCACTACAGAAATTTAAAACTTGTAGACACTGTAGTGGCCATGTGTTTTGATCAATTGATTTGATATTTCATTGGTAGCTTTGTTATCAAGAGAGGAAGAACCCTATTGATTTTGAGGTCAAAAGTCAAGGTCACTACAGGACTTTACAGATAAAACATGTAGACACTCATTGCAAAGGGATATGCCTCACCTTGCAGAGCTTTTGTTCATATATCTAAATACACGTATAAGTGCATTTTCAAATCTATTGGTAGCAAATTGAAACTCTCACTATTTCATCTTTTTTTTTCAACTTCAATACAAGAGAAAAATCTTTCAAAAATAAACTTTTTTTTATTTTTGAGTAAGGACTTTTATAAATACATCTTTTGGCACTTGAACATTTCCCAGGCTCCTCATCCTCTTCTTGCCCTGCGCCTGCTTGGCTAGCAGTTTATTTCTCCTTGTCACATCTCCTCCATACTAAACAATACAGTATCAATAGTCTTATTAAAATAACAAGGACATTATGGTTCCACAATGTGAACAAAATAAACTTTGAATTCATGAATCATTATACAGTATAACATGGTTATAACAAAGCTCCAGTGCCAGTGAAAAACAGTTCATTATAACTAAACTTCATCATATCCAATAAGATTTTCATTGTTTTCAAACCCATAAGGGAATAAAAATCACTTCACAATAGGTGTGAATTCATTATAGGCATGTTTAACCGTACATGTAAAAATGGTTTTTATCCCTTAGTGTGCCAAAACCTTCAACAACTTGGATTCACTTTCAGTGTGCAGTAACTATTTCTTATTTATTTTCTTAATGTCTTATTGTAATATGAAATTTAATTTTGTACATATAAATTTTTGTTTATGTTTAACTTAAAATTCTATATGTTTACATTAACACTTGTCAGGTTGCCAATTAAATTCTTATCATTTTTAACTATGAACACACTGTGCATTTAACAACCTATTCATCTATATAGCATTAGAACAATTCTCCTGGTGAACAATTTTTTTTAATATTCAATGGAGACAAAAATTTCTGGATCAGTCTTTCATGGAAACCTTTGTATTAACCTTTGACTTTTGAAAAAAGGAATGTATGGGTCAGGCTAATCAACACAGATAATGTTATAATAATCTGTCAGGACTGTAAATTTGAGGACGTTTAAACTTCCCAAAATCCATAAAAACTGCCCAGCATCAATACAGCTGATTACACAGTAATCAAATAATGCAGACTATATTTATCATATGATTACTTCTGTATTTATCATATGATTACTTCTGTTTGTGATTCACCTCTAAAAATCACATTTTTTAGGATTGAGTAATACTTGTTTGTAGAGCAATCACACACCTAAACTAAGCAGGTAGTCACAGCTGGACGGTGGTGATTACAAATCTTGCGAACATTTGCCACATGCAAAAAAAAGTTGGTGAACATTAAATCTTTAGAGACAATCTATGGAGATTAATCCAACAACATTCACTTACCAGTTTTTGGGTAACATCTTTTCTATAGGGGTTCACCACTTCAGTACAGATGTGCTTATTGTTCACTTGACCTTTAATCTGAACTTTGAACTGTTGTCGAGGTATTGCTTCCTGGAGACGAGCACAGATTTTCCGACACAATGTCTGAGCACTAGAGGAGTGACAGAGGACAGTCATCTCTTCCACCTCCACAGTGTTAACAGTAAAACTAACCTGAAGCGAAAATCCGACACTGCTATACACCTTCACATTGTTAACAGTAAAACTAACCTGAAGCGAAAATCAGACACTGCTATACACCTTCACATTGTTAACAGTAAAACTAACCTGAAGCGAGAATGAGACACTGCTATACACCTTCACATTGTTAACAGTAAAACTAACCTGAAGCGAGAATCCGACACTGCTATACACCTTCACATTGTTAACAGTAAAACTAACCTGAAGCCAGAATCAGACACTGGTATACACCTTCACATTGTTAACAGTAAAACTAACCTGAAGCGAAAATCAGACACTGCTATACACCTTCACATTGTTAACAGTAAAACTAACCTGAAGCGAGAATCAGACACTGCTATACACCTTCACATTGTTAACAGTAAAACTAACCTGAAGCGAAAATCAGACACTGCTATACACCTTCACATTGTTAACAGTAAAACTAACCTGAAGCCAGAATCAGACACTGGTATACACCTTCACATTGTTAACAGTAAAACTAACCTGAAGCCAGAATCAGACACTGCTATACACCTTCACATTGTTAACAGTAAAACTAACCTGAAGCCAGAATCTGACACTGCTATACACCTTCACATTGTTAACAGTAAAACTAACCTGAAGTGAAAATCAGACACTGCTATACACCTTCACATTGTTAACAGTAAAACTAACCTGAAGCGAAAATCAGACACTGCTATACACCTCCACATTGTTAACAGTAAAACTAACCTGAAGCGAAAATCAGACACTGCTATACACCTTCACATTGTTAACAGTAAAACTAACCTGAAGCGAAAATCAGACACTGCTATACACCTTCACATTGTTAACAGTAAAACTAACCTGAAGCGAAAATCAGACACTGCTATACACCTTCACATTGTTAACAGTAAAACTAACCTGAAGCGAAAATCAGACACTGCTATACACCTTCACATTGTTAACAGTAAAACTAACCTGAAGCCAGAATCAGACACTGCTATACACCTTCACATTGTTAACAGTAAAACTAACCTGAAGCGAAAATCAGACACTGCTATACACCTTCACATTGTTAACAGTAAAACTAACCTGAAGCCAGAATCAGACACTGCTATACACCTTCACATTGTTAACAGTAAAACTAACCTGAAGCCAGAATCAGACACTGCTATACACCTTCACATTGTTAACAGTAAAACTTACCTGAAACGAAAATCAGACACTGCTATACACCTTCACATTGTTAACAGTAAAACTAACCTGAAGCCAGAATCAGACACTGCTATACACCTTCACATTGTTAACAGTAAAACTAACCTGAAGCCAGAATCAGACACTGCTATACACCTTCACATTGTTAACAGTAAAACTAACCTGAAGCCAGAATCAGACACTGCTATACACCTTCACATTGTTAACAGTAAAACTAACCTGAAGCCAGAATCAGACACTGCTATACACCTCCACATTGTTAACAGTAAAACTAACCTGAAGCGAGAATCAGACACTGCTATATACCTTCATTTGTGAAGATACTGCTACTAAACTATTTAGACTGTTTCAAAATGCCAGTCATACCTTGCTCAAATTAGTCTCTTCATACCCATAGTCTTCATAATCAAAACTGCAATAAGTAAAAGTACTTCATAATCTCAAATACACTCCTACAACATGTAAAATAAAGACAAAATTGGGAAATACATTTTCATTCCATAGTATTTAAATTTTAATCACCAAAACTTTCATATTACTGTCATTCTTTAGTGTGATAAATGGAGATATCACTTAGGCAGAGATGTTTAGGCAATCTTAAACTAAGTTAAGAAGCTACTCAAACTCTAAAATGCTTCTTCAGGTTATTTTAATTCCACAGTGCAAACATTTCATGAATTATTTATTACAAGGGTACCTACCAACTGCGGTGAGTTTGATGTCACATGATCAAAAATGTACTTTTTCAAATTCAATAACAAATAGAATGGAAATACATGTATTTGTAGTACATGTACATATTATTCACTATGGGTTTAACTTTGCATAAAAAATGATAAATCAAGAACATTGTGAAACCATTTGCAAACAGTAAATACACATGTACATGTATAAGGTGTATCGATCCTCATGTGACTTATCAATATTAATGGTTGAAAGTGGAAAAACTGTATTAATTTCCACTCAGTATAGTTTAATCTGATCCATAACCAAAGAAAATGTGTATGTTGCCACCTTTTTAAAGATGTCAGACATACAAAAACAGAAGTGTATATCTCACATTTTCGTCAAACAGAATATTGAAAATTGATAAAGGCTTGTTGAATTGACAAATTTTAAATGTCAACAGTTTAAAAAGACTGTTAATTCATAGAAATATAAAAATTAATAGTGGGTTTTAGGGAAATCATAGAAATATAAAAATTAATAGTGGGTTTTTGGGAAATCATAGAAATATAAAAATTAATAGTGGGTATTAGGGAAATCATTGTGTCATAGACATGCAGTGGAGGAAATTCCAGCATAGGAGTTATTGCCCTTGACAACATTTTTAAAATTATGAATAATTGATTTTCTATGGAAAACAAAAACCTTTTCAGTATCAATAGTTTACCAGATTTTTCATTTTATTCAGTGAATGAAATTCCTCTGAAAGATATATTCTATCATGAGTAAAACTTAATTAAATAAAGAATTTGCAAACAGAATCTATTGTCATTGAATGAAATACATGTACTGCATAATATCAATAAATACTTAAGAGTTTCACACTTACATAATCCATAGTATACCTTAAACAGTCCATCTTTTGTTGATACTCACATGACTCAGTCAATAAGTTCTATACAGATGTTATCACCACTCGATGTAGTTACAAGATCAGAATTATGTATATATATGTGTACATGTGTCAGATATACTTTTTTCAATTATGATGTCATAATGTTGTGCGGATTTTATCCCAGCCAAGTTGATCATGATTTAGCTACACATACCCACACGTAGTGAAGTATGTGGTGATATTTTAATCATCATCAATAGTCTGGTACATAGAAAGATTTCCTCTTCTCACCTAGCATATCCTTTGGTTACAGACTTAAGTGCATCAAAGAAATCGATGAGGATCTCGTTAAGAGGGAAAATGACTTTAAGAATGACTCGTGAGTTATCTAGATATGTCTGGTTCTCCGTGCGACCCCGTCTCTCCTGTTTAAATATACAACAAAATATACTCATAGAAAACTACAATTACACAAGTTTTTTTATGAATTAAAACTCTGCTGTTAATGAATCACATTAATAAATTACACAAGCACTCTTACTGTTATTAATGCCTGCACCTCTCCTACGTAAATATCAGGATAAACGACAGTGGCTCGGACCATTGGTTCATAATACTGCGAGATAATGGCTTGATCTGGGAGCTAAAATAGTAGACGGATTCAAACCTAAATACATGATGTTCAGTCTAAACTTATTCTTGTATATGGAATTAGAAATACACGTACCTTGCATGGATTGAGGACTACAACTTCTTCACCTTTGTATTGCTTAATATTTTTAGCACCAATTATCTTAACTGTGAATGAAGAAATGCATTTTATTGTGAAGGTAAACATGATGCAGAGGGATTAATGTTATCAATTCAAGAACTAAAACCAGATTGTCTTTGTGTGGTGTATGGACTGTCCATCAAAGTCTTCATTGGAGGAATCTAACCTTTATATGGTATATGAGGGGCTGTCTTCATTGGAGGAATCTAACCTTTATATGGTATATGAGGGGCTGTCTTCATTGGAGGAATCTAACCTTTATATGGTATATGAGGGGCTGTCTTCATTAGAGGAATCTAACCTTTATATGGTATATTAGGGGCTGTCTTCATTGGAGGAATCTAACCTTTATATGGTATATGAGGGGCTGTCTTCATTGGAGGAATTTAACCTTTATAGGGTATATGAGGGGCTGTCTTCATTGGAGGAATCTAACCTTTATATGGTATATTAGGGGCCGTAATAATCAAATTAGCATCAAATTCTTGTTCCAGTCTCTGTTTGAACACATCCATGTGTAGAAGGCCTAAAAAGCCTAGGCGCCACCCAGCTCCTAAAGCAGCGCTGTAAGGAAGGAGAGAGGAGTGGCCAACTTTATGTCATTCAATGTACAATACTGATTTCATAATAATTCAATTTCACTTGTAACATGCAATTTGATTGGTCCATCGGACTTAATCTACATATTTATATCCTATAAACTAAGTTGACATTAAGTTGTATCATATTACATCCTAGGAATGATGTCAAAATACTTTTATCTCCTTTATTTCCATTTCGTTGCTCCACATCATATAGAATGAAATTTTCTTTATATTATTCATTAAATTACATTAAATGCATTTTAGAAAATTAAAGTATAAGGAATCAGATTAATTTCTACTCATTTCATACGATATAAGGTAAGATGGGATAAGTAATGCTGTTTTATTATGAAAGAATCATGGAGAGAATTAAATTAGCTTATATCTGCTGCCCAATCGAAATAAGATTTCTCTAGCTATGAATTATTATGTAAACTAGAAAAAAAACGTTTACATTTTATATTCATTGCATACCTAGAATCCTGGGCCATGCTAACACTGGAATCATTAAATGTTAACTTAGTGATAGATTCACGTAGTTTAGTGTACTGTGACTGATCTACAGGATAAATTCCAGCAAATACCTGTAACAAATCAATCTCCATTAAATAAAAACATATGCTAATGAGTCCTTCATAAATCATAATGAAATAAAATCATATGCAAAGATCAATCAATTAGCCTATAAATCATCTACATGAATATTAAATGAAAATTATTAAGTTTCTTGTTTTGGGGTCACATACCATGGGTTTGGCAGGTCTAAAACCCGGGAGTGGATCTACTGGAGCAGACTTATGACACATTGTGTCCCCAACCAGTGTTCCGGTGTTGCTCTTCACATTGGCAATCACATACCCCACTTGTCCTGATAACCTACATAAGCATACGTTGTACTGGTGTGGGACGAAGTAGAAGATGCAGAAACAAAATACACAAGTCAGAAAGGGCTCCTCTATAAATTTTAGGTCATCAAAGTCACTCAGGTGACCTATTGCTATTGGTCTTCATCCTTTGTTTAACAATTAAAACACTTTTAACTTCTTAATGACTACCATTCCAGTACTTTTCAAATTTGCTAAGAAGCATCTCTGGGACAAGGGGGACTTTAAAAATTGTAAATTTCAGGATTCTTGCATCCCTAGGGCCTTAGAGGCGGGGCAAAAACTACCAAAATTTGACAAACTTTCAAAAAAATGATCGAAAAACTAAATGCATGTCATGTAGAGAAGAAAGGCCTCTATCAAAATCATCATGAATCCCAGGGTAGAGGTTATGAATCCTGGTGGTGCCATACTTGGCATATAATGTTTATCATTTGAAAGACTTCTCTAATTTTGCTGATAGTATATAAAAACTAAATGCATATTTAGCAGAAAGAAATGGACTATACTAAAATTGTGAACTTTGTAACCCCAGGGCTCTGACTCTAAAGCGGGTCCAAAATAATCAGTGTTAATATAACATATTATGTTAAGTCTGTCACCAGTAATACCACCTTCACACTCACAGATTTTTCTTACGAGTCCTTACGGATCTCCGACTCATAGTCAATCGCAAGCATTTGTAAATCCCTCGTCGGTATCAGTCAATAACTCGTCACAATTTGCACACACTTGTAAGGATCCGTGAAATTAGGGGCAAATTTTTTGACATGTCAAAAAAAAAAGTTCACAATTGTCCACGGATTTCATTTTCCATAAATCACCCGTAAATAACTTGTAACAATCCGTAAATATCGTAAACTGATCACAAGAACATGTAAACTGCTCGTAAGAATCTGTAAAACACTCGAAAAAAGTTTTTTTATGAATCTTTGCGGTTGGTTTACGATATGTTAAGGATAGTTTACGAGTTGTTTATGGATCATTACGAATGCCTAAGTGATATTTACGATATTATTCATATCAAATTACGATCGCATTACGGATTGTTCAGAGTCGTTACGAGCACTTTACGTAGAGACACGATTACTTTACGAGTACATACTTAAACTTTACGATAAATACCACCTTCACACTCATGGATTTTTCTTACGAGTCCTTATGGATCTCTGACTCGTAGTCAATTGCAAGCATTCGTAAATCACTTGTCGGTATCCGTGTCTAATTCGTAACAATCCGTGTACCTTTACGGATTTGTGGAATATGTAAGGATCCGTAAGAAAAATCTGTGAATGTGAAGGTACCATTAGAGCGCTTTACTCTACATACTATATAAACCAGTTAGCTCAGGTTGTGTCAAAACCCAGTGCATTTGGAAGAATTTGTATTTTAAGAATACATCTTGTTTAATGCTGCTGCTGAATATTAGAATTTAACTTAGATATGCAGAACAGGAAAATTACTAATACTCATGGGATAGATAAGGCCTGTGGACCCCTTGTTTAATATAAAGAATTCTAAGTCCCATAACTCAATAATGACAAAACTGATTAATCTGAAAATCAAAAGGAATTTTCTCTTCCTAATTCAAGCATTACCGTTAAATTCTATAAAAATCTTCCCAAGGAAACTTAGCTATCACAGGCCATAGATATTGATATTAAAAATGTCTAAGTCCCACAACTTCGTAACAACTATGAAAGCCAATAAATCTGAAAGTGGAAAAGGATCTTCTTCTGTGTAATCCAAGTATCATCTATAAATTCTATGAAAATATTCCCAGGGAAACTTCAAGTTACCATGTGCCATAGAAGGTGACAATGGACAGACAGACAGACAGATAGACAGAGTGATTATCATAGGGCACCCGCCATATGGCAGGGCTTTAAAAATAGTAGATGGAATTATTTACTCTTCTTAATTCAAACGCTGTCACAAATTTTAATATACATTCATGCAAATACGAGTTTCCAACAAAAGACCACATTAATCATGGGGTATAACCTTGATTTTTGAAGAATTAGAAAGTACTTACAGCATGTTTGTAGGGGTCTGCTCTGGATGAAGAAGTCCAACTTCCTGAATATCAAAACTCTTAAGAGCATGACAGAATGTTACTTTATCACCTGGAACAATTTCAAGACTACATCAGACATGCAAAGGGTGGTCTTCCCATAGTGTGCAATCACAAATATATCATTAGCCAACATTAGCTATAGTGCAATCAACTTTTAACAGTATAAATACCACCAGTATACTGAATTCAATTTGTCTCAAATAAATTGGTTCAAGGCAGGCAAAGAATTTGAAAGTTAAAACATCACTTGTGTTGTTGAAAAAATAAGCTCATTGTTTTGCTGCAACAATTGTGAAGTTCTTTCAGTGTCCTAACTCTCCTTCACCTTTAGAAACAGATCCATCCTTGACAGCTATGTTACATATAATCCCCTTAAACTTATCATACCACGAGTCGTACACCAGAGCCTTTAAAGGCTTCTGTGGGTCAGCTGGAGGCCTGTATAAAAAACATGTAAAGATTCTACATAGAGACTCCTGTAATTATTGACAAACTTTGCCTACTTTTGCCAGTATACATTAAAAAATCTAAAATACATGTATTTTTTTTTTTTGTTAAGAAAATATTCATAACTTACGAGGGAATTCTTTTTATCACAGCCTTTATAACTTCATCAACACCTTTTCCAAATTTTGCTGAAATCTGAATAAAATTCATAATATACTCTTGTACATATACCTTCAGTAATATTGGCATCTTGTGAAATGAAGAAAAATTGCTGAAAATAAAAACTCTAAAATATGCACCCATCTAAATCTGAGGGAATCATAACTGCCTGACATAACACTGCTAAAAATGAAAGCAACAACTTTTCAAACTGTATTTTAGAGAAAAGTTTACCGAATATCCCTAACAACAAAATTGCCCATTATAATATAATTTAGAAACAATGAGTAAATAAATAAAAATGTGAAATTGTGACACAAACCTTGAGAATTTCCTCATCTGTGACAGGATAAAGGGCCTGTATTTGTTCAGAAACCAGCTCTGGATTAGCTCCCTTTAAGTCAATTTTGTTTAAAACTGGTATGATCTCCAATCCTGCTTCTATTGCTAGGTACATGTTGGCCACTGTTTGCGCCTGCACTCCCTAAAGTAACAAGGAATTATAGTGTATCTCTCATCTATATGCATTTTACTGCAGAAAAACATCTACACATTCTACATGGTGAATTTTAAAAAGGTAAAAATAATTTCTATATAAAAAAAAAAACCTCCTTATAATCTCCACTGCTACACAATTAAGAACAATATCCAAACCTGATCACCATTTCTTCTATCAATTCAATGTACTGTACTCCTACATGTATATGCTGCTATTGTCTCAAAAAATGCAATGTGTTTCATGTCCTGTGAACACCTAGTATTGATAACAGTGAGAAGTCACCTGATTGGCATCTACCAGAACTATCAACCCCCCCCCCCCCCTCCAGTATTGATAATATACACTTATTTACTGGATATGAGGACAATAGCAAGTTTATAGTCCCCCAAGACAGCAACAATTTACTGAGGCTAATTAGAGTTATCAGACTTTGAAATCACAGAAAAGAAAACGCAGGAAAATATAGCATTCTGTAAATCGTTTCGAGACTATTTCCCCCTAGGGTGAGATAGTTCAGAAACTATTTCACGGCTAGCGTTATCCAGAAGAAATAGCAAGTTTATTCACCTAACATTTATATAGCAAAAACATTTTGAGGTATAATAACAGTATATAGTCACCTGATTGGCATATCCCAAAACTACCCCCACCCCCCAGTATTGATAACAAGTGTATAGTCACCTGAATACCCCCCCCCCCCCCCCCCCCCAGTGTTGATAACAGCATATAGTCACCTGATTGGCATCTACCAGAACTTTCATCCCCCCCCCCCCCCCCCCCCAGTGTTGATAACAGCATATAGTCACCTGATTGGCATCTACCAGAAGTATCACCCCCTGACATGCAGACAGGGATCGGGAAACCTCATAGCTGAAATCTACATGGCCCTAGAATAAATTCACACACATTTAGTTAGAAATTGGTTAATTACATACTAATATAAGGTTCTAGAACATACCACACATTCCATTCACTCACACGTTACCACTAGTATAAATGTTTGACTTAGACATGTAATTTTGTTTCCCTTTATGATTCACTTCAATACAACTGAAATAATACATGCCTAATTATATATAGGTACATATATCAAAATAATTCTGATACTATCAATTTCTATTGTAATATGCACACACACACACACACACACACACACATACGTGTAACGCGTGTCAAATGAACACCTTAACTCCCCACCTGCAACTGAACACTTCTACAGTTATTGGTATTTTAGTACGAAAATTTACTATTTGGTACTAAAAACAACATAGAAGACATTGCTGCGGTCGAAATTTGTGAAATATAGTTTTATTCACTCCTTGAATTTTTGCTTATCAAGTGAACACTTTCCTTTACACACTGTCAATTGAACACTTTCCTTTACACACAGGCAATTGAACACTTTCCTTTACACACAGTCAATTGAACACTTTCCTTTACACACAGGCAATTGAACACTTTCCTTTACACACGGTCAATTGAACACTTTCCTTTACACACAGGCAATTGAACACTTTCCTTTACACACAGGGGATTGAACACTTTCTTTTACACACGGTCAATTGAACACTTTCCTTTACACACGGTCAATTGAACACTTTCCTTTACACACAGGCAATTGAACACTCTGAAACACGCGGCCAGTTAAACACTCTGATACACACGGGCAATCAAACACTTTGAAACATCCAAACAATCATTCTCACCACGCTAAATACATAAGGCCAATCTCTAAAACTTACAAAAAAGTGTGAAACGATTACATAAATGGAAATTGTGATGGGATAGACAGGGAATCCACACATTTCGTTGAAATTATCGCCTTAAGAAAATCAACAACAACAAAAAGGGGGGGGGGGGGGGGGGGGGGGGTAGTATTGATTGGATGATTGATTGCTTATATAATTTACGTCCCGTCGAGAATATTTTATTCATATTGAGACGTAACCAGCTTTAAGCGGAGTACCTATCCAATGTATCCATAGGGTTCAAGGTCGTAGCAGTGAGGGTTCTTTGAAATATCGTGCGAACACCTACTATATGTACGACCAGGGATCTACGTTTATAAGGTCACATCTAAAAGATCCGTGATTCTCACTTCTAAATGTCGAGTGTTTGGCGAAGGAGCAATCACTACCAATTTCAACATCTTAAAATTGGGTTTGCGGATGAACGGTGCTTGCAATGAACTCACGACCTCCCGGTTACGAAGCGAACTCTCTACCATTGAGATACCGCGACCGGTCGGGGGAGGGGTAGTAGTGTCCATAATGATAACTTTAATTGTAATAATAACTTATAATAATTATCATTATATATATATATATATATATATATATATAATATATATATAAAGCACTAAATAATCACAACTAGGTACTGAAAATTTTCGCTCCAGCCCGGGGTCGAACCAGCGACGTACGGCACCCACCGCCAAGCAAGATTGTCAAACCAGTGCGTAAGTCCACTCGGCCACAACGACTTCCCTGATTGATATATATATATATATATATATACTTCTATGATTATAGACTCCCTCGTTTGTCAATACATGCTGTACGGGCCAGACTCGGTAGTAATTCAACCAAAAAGTATGATAAATAAAATCAAAATTCTGTATAATGCAGTGCCTAAAAGATCTAAAACAAGTATTAATAATTATATACATTTTTTGTATTACTTTTAAGTTTTTTGTTGACTTTTGATATAGATAAAAATTAGATATCTTTGTAAAAAAAAAATGTTACGCGATATCTTAATTCGATCCACTCCAAAAGGTAACATTTTCATGAGCATTCTGTGTAAATGTAACTACATAGATGTGGCCTTACAGAAAACTTTAATCAAACGTTGCAAAAACCATAAATTGTTTGAAAATCCGGTGTATAACACCAGTTTATATAACTTCAGAATCAGGATTTGCTCCAGATTCCTTCATATACTGTTACAAAAATATCTACATGTTTATGATATGTACATGGAAATTATGTCAATTTTGACTATCATCTCACTTTGAAATATGAGGACAAAATTGTAATAGAAAACCCCCAAAAATCACGATTTTCCTTCATCTTAGATATTTTTGTTTAGAGATTTCGTGCTTTAGGCACTCATTACGTCCTTCCCTTGGATAATTCCTGGTTTCGCTCCCGCCACATGCCAACAACTAAATATCCGCTAAACGTGTTGGACCCCCCCCCCCCCCTCCCACTAAACACGTCTGAAACACACTGAGGACAGGGATGACCAAATTCAAGGGAATATATTACTTTCTGTTTTTGTTCAAAAACTGGACGTGTCCTCTCATGACTTTTGTAATACAAATTCACCAGGATGATTTTTAAAATCTTAATGTTTTACATAAGCTCAAATAATTGAAGTCCAATAATATCCATGTGGTGGAAATATTGCTTGCAAAAATTAATTTAGAGCTCTGTATGAATGACTTGATTATCTCTTTTAATTCAATAGATCTTTTTAATTATATATACAGGGCTATTTCATAAGTAATTAATGCGCACATCGTTGTTTTGTTTTTAAAAAGAGAGCAACAATTCAATTAAAGAAATCATTCATTCAGTTGTGGATATGTCGAATTAATTAAGGATTATATCTCAATTAGAATTACTTTCACTAACATAATTATTGCACGCATCAATTTAATTAATGATATCATTAATTCAATAGAAGAGAGCAATAATCCATTTATTGCGCACATTAAGTGATGTTAGCATTAATGAATTATTGCTCTCTTCAATTGAATTGTAGCATGCATTAATTCTATTGTTGGTATCATTAAATTATAATTCATTTGAGGAGAGCAACAATTAAATTATTGTGTGCATCAATTCAGCGGAATAAATAATGATATCAATAATTCAATTCAAATGAAGATAGCATTAATTATTTGAAGAGATCTTTGATTGCAATGTTGCGTGCATGAAATGAATTAATAATATCTTCAAATAATTAAAGATATCTTCAAATATCTGAGTTTGTTATTTTGGCGCTCCATAGATCTAAAACTATTCCTAGTGGATTCCAGTGCTTTCTGACTCAAGACATCATACCAGTTCTTGCCACAAATGAATCTCACCATACAAGTGATCTAGCCACCTCTCTTTTAATCTCTTCATAGTATTCATATACCTAAGAGGATTTTTCTCCTTGAAAAGGTGATATTTAAAAATTTGTCACTCTTTAAGGAATTTTATGATCCCCTAATAGTATGTACATGTACCATGGTAATTTCTGAACTGTTCGGTGAAAATGTTGACAATCAAGAATCAGTCACTGGTTATTCATGTGAAATTTAGCTATCTCATATGAATAAACTCTTGATTATTTTACTACAATGTACCATATTAACCAATTTCGGAAATAATTCCTTATTTGTCTTAAATTTTGATTTGATATAAAGATCGAGCAAACTGAAACAATAAACCAAAGTTCACATTGAACACCAGTGAGGCAATCATATACAAATATCAAATTCATATATCATAGAATTCATTAAGATATTTGAATTATTCTAATCTTTTAATGTTTCATGGTAGCAATGAAAACAGCAGGTCTTCTATTCTCAGTCATATATTTTATTATATAACAGGGGATATTACATGTACAATTAGTAAATATATATACATCATATATGTAATTGCATGTGCGAGAAAAATGTATACATACATACATAAGTAATTCAACCACAGACATATCCATAAATTTACATTTAATACATTGAATATGTCCTTTGATTAAATAATCAACAAAGATGGATCCAATATATGATAATACATGTATTTGTAAAAGAAAAAAAGGAGTTCCATTTCTCATACAAATGATATAGGTAGAAATATCAAAATCAACAAGAGGCCCATGGGCCACATCGCTCACCTGAGTCATCTTGGCCCTGCTGTTTTGATTTTTAAATGCTATTTTATCAATCTTTATTCTCATGAATAATGTGACCCAAACCTAGCTCTAAAGAACACAACATTACTAAAATGAAATCATATAAGACAAAGATATGACTAGCATGATATTGCTGTTCTGGATAAGACCAAGGTAAAAAGTCGTAGGTCTTGGTATGATATGAAAGACCTTGCCATAAGTAATCAATATACAAAACATAAAAGCCCTATCTAAAATAGTCCTGGATATACTTAATACGTTATACTTTCTTAAAAGTATGTCAAACTCAGAGTTCAGGGTCACAAGGTCAAATAACATAATATGATTGATTGTTTTAACTGTTTTCCGCCGCACTCAACAATTTTTTCAGTTATCTGGTGGTGCCCAGTTTTTATTGGTGGAAGAGAGAACCCAGATACAATGTACCTGGGAAGAGACCACCGACCTTCCGAGAGTAAACTGGGAAACTTTCTCAATTACCGGTGCGAGCAGGATTCAAACCCGCACCAACCAGAGGTGAGAGGCTCCTCAACAAGATGAAAGGTTTTATCATAAGAAATTCATAATATATAATATATATGAAAGATCTACCTTAAACACAATGTAGTTCAGGACATACTGAATAGGTCAGATTTGTTTTGCCATAAAAATTGTATATACAAGATATGAAAGCCCTAGCTTAAATAGTTCAAGAGATATCTTTAAAGAATTTTCCTTTATATCAGCTAGCATATAAAACTTTGACCCCCTATTGTTACCACACCATAACTCCTGGGGAAATGATTTTAACAAACTTGAATATGCACTATGTCAAGAAGGTTTAATGTAAATTTGTGTGCTTCATACTAAATTTGAAAAGAATTCCGTTATTTGAATCGTAGATTGATCGCTGTGCGGTATCTTCATCTTTCAGTTATAGAATTTAGTTAAAAATGTTCAATTGTTAATGTCGACGGACTACAACAGATGCAGATCAATAGCAATATGTCATCTGAGTTTACTCAAGTGACCTAAAATTGTATAATTTTTCTAAAGCTTTTGAAAATTGATAATGCTATAAAAGCCTAGTCTGATCCCTTACACCCCATTTCAATAGTTAAGCGTAAAAACAGACTGGTGGGGATGGGGACCAAACTTAAGAAAGCTGTGAGATTAGTTCAATATTCAAACCTACAGTATTTGAATAATAAGTATTTAACCCAACTGGGATGATTTCATCCAAAATATTTCACTAAAAATATTTGTGAGGATATTAGTTCACACAGACATTATGTTTCAAAATGAGTATGAGTATGGAAATGAACTGGGGTTCAAATTGACTGGCTACTTAACATGGCTACATCAACAAAGAAATTGAAATCACTTGAAGCTGTTTTGGGGTTATATGTGGGTTTAGAAAATATTTGAAAGTATGTTTGGAAACAAGTATAGTGGGAAAATATGTTGGGAATTATTTAATATTAAATTCATGAGACAGCGATGCAGGAATGCAGTGATAGAGGGACTTAAACATGCACTTTTTTTCTCTGCCATAAATTGAAGTTTTTTTTTATAAGGGGTTCATCTGAAGCTCTCTTTTCAAAGAGCTACGGTTCTGCATCTAGTTTTTGAGGAGAAGATTTTAAAAGATTTTCCTTGTATATATTTCACATGTAAAACTTAAATCCCCTATTGTGACCCCCACCCTACCCCTGTGAGCTTTTTACAAACTTGAATATGCACTATATATGAATGTAAAACTTTGATTCTCTATTGTGACCCCACCCTAACCCCAGAGACCATGATTTGCACAAAACAGGAACCTTTCGTGTGAATTCAACTTTCCTGGTCCAGTGGTTCTTGAAAAGGTTTTTTAAATGACCCCACCCTATTTTTGCATTTCCATGATTATTTCCTTTTTGAAGGGTGCATGACCCTTTATATGAACAAACTTGAATACCCTTTATCTATTGATGATGCATATCAAGTTTGATTGAAACTGGCCCAGTGGTTCACTCTGGAGAAGAAAATGAAAATGTGAAAAGTTTATAAACAGACAGACGACAGGCAAAGGTGATCAGAAAAGCTCACTTGAGCCTTTGGCTCAGGTGAGCCAAAAAAGTATACAAACATGTTTAATGTTAAACTTGTTTGTTTTATTGCTAAACAGCTCCATTGCCAGCATCTACCCTTACTGAGCTTCCAGTGTCAGACCTTGATATCAATCATCATCACTCATTTTGACTATCCAGGCCAAATTAATCTTTTTGCAAGGGTGAGGCCTGGCTGTCCTGTCGAGGTTGAAGTTTGTACTTCCACACTTGGCGACCCAGTGGATTGATCCTATCCAATCCTGTAAACTCTAGGTCTTGTTCTAGGATCTCATCCCATGTCAGCTTTGGTCTACCTATGAAGTTCTTTTCTGTTGATAACGATGCATAACATTCTGACAAATCTGCAAAAATATTTAGAGAAGTGATTAGTAAAAGGTCTTCATAGAAATAGCAATAAATGTATAAATAGATAAAAATCATAATTTCTATTTCTACAAAGTAAGTGTTTATCAAATGATCAGCTGTAAATTACCTAGGCTGTGTCAAGCTGAATGAGCTAGTTTGTGCAGAACGAACAAAAATTACACCAAACACAGCGACACCTTTTGGAAATTTTATTTTTACAAACTTGAATCTGCACTACAGAGCTGTATGTCAGGAAGCTTTCATGTAAATGTAAACTGCTCTGGCCTAATGGTTCTTGAAAATTCTCTATACTTATTTGAATGTAAAACTTTGATCTCCTATTGTGGCCTCGGCCAACCTTCCCTGGGATGCATGATTATGACAAACTTGAATCTGCACTATTTCAGGAAGCCTTTACGTAAATTTGTATTTTACTGGCCTTGTTATTTTCCTACTTCTTGTGAAGATTTTCCCTATATATTTGTACATGTAAAACTTTGATCACCTGGTGTGGCCCTATTCTACCCCAGGGGGTCATGATTTGAACAAACTTCAATCTACACTTGTTCAGAAGCTTTCATGTAACTTTCACATCATCTGGCCCAGTGGTTCTTTAGAAGAAGATTTTTAAATGACCCCACCCTATTTGTGCAATTTTGTAATTAGATCTTCCCTTTGAAAGGGGGTGTGGCCCTTTATTTGAACAAACTTGAAAGCCCTTCACCAAGGATGCTTTTTGTCAAGTTAGGTTGAAATTGGCCCAGTGGTTCTTGAGAAGAAGTCAGAAATGTGAAAGTTTACAGACAGACGGACAACAGGGAAAAAGAATGTTCAACTTCAGTGTTACATGAAAATGTACTTCAAAATCACTCAACAACAATTATAATATTGCTGTATGGAAATTTTCTGTCCAAAGAAAACAATGTAAAAAAAATGATGTAATCTACACTCTACAGCAACATGTGAGAATAATGAACGTGAAATATATATTCTGAAAAAAAAAAACAAGAGATGTTTGTAAAACACATATGCCCCCCATGGTGCAAAATTGAAAAGGGTTATACACACACCTCATTTAATTGATAGTATTATCATCAATTCAAAATATTGAGCAGACAATATCTTCCTATGTCAAGAGTGAATTGACCATGTGACCTAAAATTCAATAGGGGTCATCTACTCCTTATGCTGTACCAGTGTACCAAGTTTGGTACGTGTCAATCAAACAAATAATTCTTAAAATATAGGAGACAATATATTACTATGTCCAGTTCAACTTTTGACTTTTGACCTCAAAATCAATATGGGTCATCCTCTCCTGAAGATGTACCAGTGTACTAAGTTTGATGTCTGTCAAGTAAAAGGGTTATCAAGATATTGAGTGGACAGTATATTACTATGTCCAGTTTGACCCTTGACCTTTGACCATGTGACCTCAAAATCAATAGGAGTCATCTTCTCCTGAATATACACCAGCGTACTATTTAAAGTTTGATGTCTGTCAAGCAAAGGGTTCTGAAGATATTGAGCAGACAGTATATTCCAATGTCCAGGTTGAACCTTGATCTTTAAACATGTGACCTCAAAATCAATAGGGATCATCTTCTCCTGAAGATGTACCAGTGTACCAAGTTTGATGTCTGTCAAGCAAAGGGTTCTCAAGATATTGAACGGACAGTATATTCCTATGTCCAGTTTGACCCTTGACCTTTGCTCATGTGACCTCAAAATCATTAAGGGTCATCTTCTCCTGAAGATGTACCAGTGTAACAAGTTTGATGTCTGTCAGGCAAAGGGTTCTCAAGATATTAAACGGACAATATATTCCTATGTCCAGTGTGACCCTTGACCTTTGACCATGTGACCTCAAAATCAATAGGGGTCATCTTCTCCTGAAGACGTATCAGTGTACCAAGTTTGATGTCTGTCAAGAAGAGGGTTCTCAAGATACTGAGCAGACATTATATTCCTATGTCCAGTTTACCCTTGATCTTTGACCATGTGACCTCAAAATCAATAGGGGTCATCTTCTCCTGAAGACGTACTAGTGTAACAAGTTTGATGTCTGTTAAGCAAAGGGTTCTCAAGATATTGAACGGACAATATATTCCTATGTCCAGTGTGACCTTTGACCGTGTGACCTCAAAATCAATAGGGGTCATCTTCTCCTGACGACATATCAGTGTACTAAGTTTGATGTCTGTCAAGAAAAGGGTTCTCAATATATTGAACGGACAGTATCTTCCTATGTCCAGTTGACCCTTGACCTTTGACCACGTGACCTCAAAATCAATAGGGGTCATCTTCTCCTGAAGACGTACTAGTGTACCAAGTTTGATGTCTGTCAAGCAAAGGGTTCTCAAGATATTGAACGGACAGTATATTCCTATGTCCAGTTTGACCCTTGACCTTTGACCATGTGACCTCAAAATCAATAGGGGTCATCTTCTTCTGAAGATGTACTGGTGTACCAAGTTTGATGTCTGTCAAGCAAAGGGTTCTCTAGACATTGAATGGTCAGTATATTCCCATGCCCAGTTTGACCCTTGACCTTTGACCATATGACCTTAAAATCAATAGGGGTCATCTACTCCTTAGGATGTACCAGTGTGCCAAGTTTGATGTCTTTCAAGCAAAGGGTTCTCAAGATATTGAGCGGACATTATATTCCTATGTCCAGAGTAGATTGACCCTTGACCTTTGGACCTGAAAAACAATAAGGATCCTCTTCTACTCATAACTAACCAGGGTTTGACACTAAGGCACGTCCGACCGACCGAGTCTACTAAATGATAGGTCCGGTCGGGTAAAATGTCGATTTACTAGTCCGACTGGTCATGTTGAAAAAATAAACAAGAAACTTTATTTTAAACCATAAGATATCTTATTTTTAACTTTAAAAAATAACTGTAAAGAGTTTGGGAGCAATTTTGAACCGCGTGATGACAAAATCTCTATTTTTAGTTCGAATACATAGTCGCTGTCGGAAGTGACGTTTTACATTTACTCTTTGTTAATGGGTTTAAAGTTATATTTCGGATAAATATATATAAACTGAATTTATTTTCATTTGAAAAAAACCCCAGTTTATTTTAATTGAATATAAGAAAGTGTCTATCACAGGGATCGAAATTAACTTTTTTCACCACTAGCAAATTTTAGCTAGTGGATTATTTTCCAACTAGCAAAATTGAGCTTTTACTAGCATTTTTCAATCGATTACTGTTTTACATGAATTTAAGAAAACAAGCATGTCTCTTTATCAAAATTTTGGGAAAATCTTTTAAAATCTCCTTTAAAGTGCAATAATAAAAATAAGATTGCGAATTCTTTCATTTAAAATTCAATGAATTATCAGACAACATACATGGTGCGGGTCATATGGTACACTTGTGCGGCGTACTCGCTGTCCAGAGATCTACCACCTATTAACAGCATCATGTGGATTGAAATCTTGAAGACTGTTTGCGCCAATTTAAACTATATGTTCAAAACTTTTGGAAATTTCATCTAAAAAAATTCTAGTCGAAAAGAAAACCCCGCGAACTCGAAGTGTTTGACTATAGAGTACAGAAGGACACCGCGTGAAATGGTGACACACTGTCATGTGTTGTTTTATATAGACACGGACGAGATCAATATGCTTGCTATTTAAATCAGACGTCTCTGAGACATCCGAAGTGTGTATGAAGTAGGCCATTGACTGAGATGACCTTGGCCTTAGTTATTTATTCGATCCACGTTTACTTTTTCAATACTTGTATATTCATTCTGTAAAGAGTTTCTATGCACAAGACAAGATTATTGTAAACTTCAAAGTACAGCCAATAAACCGAGGAAATCCGGGAAAAAGATTGGGCTTTTTTCACTCGCAAAAAGTTGCGATCACTTGTGATTTTTTACTCGCAAATTCAATTTTTAACTCGCATTTAGCGAGTATTTCCCCTTAATTTCGTTGCCTGTATCAAATGAATAAATTAAATCGTAAATAGCCATTTTTCGTTGTTGACACATGTGCGGGAATGTCTCGACTTCTCGTCCTCAAGGAAGGATGTTCCGAGAAAAAAAAAGGAGTAGATTGGGAAGTTTGAAAATAAAAGCACCAAATTGAATGACGAGACTAAAGATGTTTTTGAGACAATTAAGTACATTT
The DNA here is from genome assembly GCF_947568905.1 of Ostrea edulis. Classification (NCBI taxonomy): domain Eukaryota; kingdom Metazoa; phylum Mollusca; class Bivalvia; order Ostreida; family Ostreidae; genus Ostrea; species Ostrea edulis. Next base: position 103,478,328 of record NC_079165.1, read on the forward strand.
TAGTTTAAACTTAACGTTTGTCATTTGAATTAAGTACTTAAATATGGAGAAACCATCAGGGTTTCTTTTCTCTGGAAAGTTGGTCAGGGCTAGTGGATGTAAGGTCAGGTCTAGTAAATATTATTTGAAGTAGCCCGACTGGTCTAGTGCTCAAGAAAGTAAATGTCAAACCCTGCTAACCCACATATGAAATATCATTATCATCAAGTGAATGGTTCTCAAGATATTGAGCGGACAACACATGGTCTACAGACCGACCGACCGACCAACAGGTGCAAAACAATATGCCCCCTCTTTTTCAAAGGGGGGCATAAAAATAAACTCCAACCACCTGCCCATTTTTATTTCCAAACAAAGATGAAAATCTAAAAAATAATTTTATGACTAGGCCAAAATAAAAAATGTGTTTGTTTCAGGTCGCCTGCCCGACCCTAAATATATCCACCGACCCTATTAATTTTTTTCAATTTTCCGATTTCAATTCATCGATATACGAACTATTACCCGAAATGCCAAGACATCTATAATTGTAATATTAAAACTCCATCACATACTGTGTATTTTGTCAATTAAACATTGTGCTCTGAACCCATTTTTTATCTGTTAAACACATTATATTACAACTTTAACTATAAAATTTTCATTGATTCGAAGGCACTTATTTATTTTTATAAAAAAAAATATTTAAAAAAAAATAAAATAAACCTACCTACCAACCCTTTTTTTAAAAATGAGAGGCGACCTAAAACAAACATTTTTTTTTTGGCCCTATGTGGCCTAAAATATTTTGTATACTTACTAATTTCAAAACTCGAAAGGAAATGTTATCCATGTGAAGCCATCGTGCTCTGTTCATCCTCTGGGGAAGACAATTAATTCTTTGATTTGCAGTTTGTGTCATGACTACACCATATCTTCTAATCTCGTCATACTATCAGAAAGTAATTTTGGCAGTTGGCAAGTGTATCAATGGTGTTACTTCTTCATGATCAGATCTTCTATACTGTGTCATATTCAGCATAAAGTAACAATTAAGGGCTATCATCTAGTTCTGAGGTACTGAGGAAGGGCTGTTTTTCTCAACACATAGCCTTTCTTCTGGTATTCTTAGGGATACTTTATTCATCTTTTAATTACATTTCCTTCTTGGAGATTAAAAGTTGAAGACCACTGAAAGAAAAAGAAGTGATTTAATGAATTCCATGTAGTTTATCGAATGTGCTGACCAGAATATTATCTAACTCTAGCCCCCCCCCCACCCCCCACCCCACCAAGCATGCAATGTCATACATGTATCTGAAATCAATACTTATAAAAATTAATTAAAATTAAAATCTTCAAATATACAATCTTGTTACACATCTCCTATATTTTTCACTTACGATAACTCTGAATTTTTAATAAGTGCGTCCTTTTGTCCACAAACTTTTAACAACCCCTCATAAACAATTTACAAATATGATATCAGAAATAATAATCTAAAAAATTATCCTGTTGTTCATAGATGCATGCCATCAACATTAAGAGTATAACAAATAACAAAAGCTCTCCTGACATTGTGCCATTCTGAAAGAAATGAGGTGCTTATACCCCCAATGACAGGGGGGTAACCCAGAATTGTGTCTAGAGAGCGGAATAATATATCTATGGAATTAACCAAAAAATTAGTAATAATTTTTTTTTAGCTATGAATTCATGTTAAATAAAGTGCACCGCCATGGCACATGATACGCCTGTCACATATTGTTAACAGTATAGATAGTACCCATTAAAACATTTTTTTTTTATATCACCTTAATTAAATGTCACAGTGACCTTAAAGTAGCATGTGACACACCTTCTACCTAAGATGCATTAGTTGACCAATTTTGGTGATTCTAGGTCTAATAGTTTTCAAGTTATGAGCCGGACAAGTTTTTGCCATATATGGCCATATCTTCTTAATGAAAAGTCACAGTGACCTGGTTTTAATGTGCGACACACCTTCTACCCAAGATGTATCTACAGACAAAGTTTGATGATTCTAGGCCTTGTGGTATTTAAGTTACGAGTCGGACACGAAAAAGCTAACAGACGGACAAGTTTTTGCCATATATGGCCATATCTTCTTAATGAAAAGTCACAGTGACCTGGTTTTAATGTGCGACACACCTTCTACCCAAGATGTATCTACAGACAAAGTTTGATGATTCTAGGCCTTGTAGTATTTAAGTTACGGGTCGGACACGAAAAAGCTAACAGACGGACGGACAGACACGCCATACCATAATACGTCCCGTCTTAAGACGGGCGTATAAAAATTGGTCATGGTAGCTCAGTGGTAACACAGTCTTCGACATTAACCAATGGCCTGATGCCCGAGGCCAGTAAAATCGGGATCGGGCTTCTTAAAATATTAAACCCTGGAGTCCGATGGGCCTGTAAATGTTTTCTTATATGTTCTGTATATATTACAAATAAAGCGTGATATTGACTCAGACTAAATGTCATGACTTAGTAGTCAAATTTCGCATAGAAAAATTATCAACCATGCTGCCTTTTCTGAAGTATAGGGAGGGGGCTCGTCCGGGAAATTCAAAACCACCCAAGCGTATTTCACAATCACAACCATCCGATAAAAAAACCCCCAAAAAACTGTCGTACGAGGAGAAAAAAACGAAAATTCATGCCCCATTGGACCGAGGGCAGTGTTCAAAATTAACCATAGACTGAGTATATGTCAAATGGCACTGGTCTATGCCAACTGTAATTGAGATAGACCAAATTGTCTATGCCAATTTTCTAGATTTAAAGCAATAAAGTTATCCAAGAGGGCCTTGCATGGTCAGTCGACGTCTGATAAACATTATGAGGAAAGGATGATATTACAGAAATGGAAAGAAAATACACTTTCTAAGTATATTAGAAGTAAATGAAAATGTTTTAAATTTGTGTTATTATTTTTTCAATGTTGTGGTCTATGCCAATTCGATGAGGTCTAAGTCATCTTATTTTGGCATAGACCTGTGGTCTATACCAAGTTTTAAACCAATTTCGAACACTGCGAGGGTAGGCCTTGGCTAACATTTAAAAAATGTTTTGTACGTGGTGTATACAAAACAGAGTTGAACATGAGCTGCTGATGTATCTGCGAGATTAATCAGTCTATGCGAAAGACATCGGACCGTCGGACCTGACCGATATGCAGTGCCTCAGGTCCGATGCATCATTTTTTACACCGGACCGGAATGTCAGATGTCTCAATGTCCGGTTTTGAGCTTTACTATCTTGATGCGGAGTTTGTTATAAGTAAAAAAAAATAGCACACATCCAAATACGTAAATGAATTGATTAAAACCGCATGGACTGTCTAAAGTATTATACGGGAAGGATTCCTGGAATAGTATTACTAGTATAATAAATAAGATTCACTTGGTTTTGCATTTTCACGTGTTTCACTTTTTTACATTAGGTTTTTCGGTCTGACAAAATTTGGTTCGGTCCGATGTGTTCATTGATTACACTGGACCGAATGTCCTGTGTGGTCCAAAAACTTTCGCATATACTGGATTAATATGTTGAAAAATAATATAATCCTTTTAATGTCAGTTGTTCTTTAACTATGATCATCTTGACCTGTATTTTCCTACAGTAAAAGAACTGTGCATGTGTCTATAGAGTAGAATCAGCAAATAACAAGAGATCAAATTAGAAAATAAACATTTTGGGCCTGCAAAATATTGTTCGGGCTTGCACAATTATTATACTGGCAGGCCCGAAGGGCCTGTACTTTACAAAGTTTTTCGTGAAGACTGGTAACAGGATCAAGAAATCATGGTTTCGAGCCATGCTTGTACTTTATTTAGGGTGAAAATGTAGGTAGTGAGGTGAATGCTCCATCATCATATTTAGCATTCAAAAGAGAAAGTTGCTGGTCTTTCAGATGAGACCTTTAAACACCACATGCATGCGTCTAAATGTGTGGCACTTCATACTACTGAAATATTCTCTACAGGTATTATACTAAAATCAAACATACACATACATGTATATTCATATACATGTTAAAAATCTTAATTATCATTTTAGAATTTTCTTCTTTTGACAAAATGATGCGCAAGTACATAAATGGAAGCTATGCCACTATATGTCATGACACTGTACAGCTTGATCAGTTGATACATCACATAAACAGTCACAGATGTAAACAATCAAGAAAAACTCAGTACACAACATCACCCCTTAATTTTGAATTGTAGCTGAAGATCATTCTGCCAAGATCGAAATGCAGGTTGGCAATGATTAGCGAGGGTTATATTATTCTTAAAAAGTAGATTGAAATCAAAAGTTAACTGCCAAAGTTATCAGGAGACAATAATCCATACATGGTTCGAATTTCCTCCACTGCCACCTAAAGTGCACGTGTAAACAACGCGTGTGACATGCACCACACCCCGACAGGCTACATTGTAAACAAGTAAAATGCATTCAGAGTAATAGTTTTACATATGATATTCTGTTTGGTTTATAGTCTTAGTAGATACATACCTATGCGGTACACCTGTACCATGTACGTACTGCAAGCAGTGCGGCGTAATGTACATTTGCATCCTCGGGGATTTCAAACCGGACAAAGTGGAACATGCCAATCCGAATACATATATATCTTTCGTTTTTATTTTTGCATTTTATTTATTTATCTATTTATGTCATGGCGTTGGGAAAAAAACTTCAAAGTAGGGAGACAGATGAAAAGGGGGATACGGTCCAATAATCCAAAAAAAAGTCCCGTGTGGAGGGGTGGGGGTGGGGTTGATTCCTAAGGACTTGGCGCATATCTATTTGTTTTTAAATGTGAAATTCTATCCAAAATCAATATGAATTTTTAGTATACAGAGTACATTAACTGCAAAGATTAAATTTTAGAAAAAAACCCAAACAGTTCACGTACTAGATATATCACTTTCATCATCGGAATTTTCAGTAACTCGGGTACTCTGTCGCTTGTACATAATTAACACGATCGGTATGAAACACCATTTAATCAGTCTATCTAATAAAAAACTCATTGTTAATATGCAAAAATTTTCTTTCAACCGTGTTTACTTACCTCAGATGGGCCAACTTCTTTCCCTGGAAAACTCCATTATGATGACATCACAAATTACGTCATTCAAAACAGAGCATGCGCACTTCGAAAGTGTGTAAGCCATGCTCGCAAGGAAAAAAGATGGACGAGTGCTAAATCTTTACACACCTGTTACACACATCTCATAAATCCTGTTAAGTAAACACTTCAGGATTTTGATGGTAGATGAACTATTTAATGATTTTATGCTGATTTTTATAAAAATCCAACTGAACACCACCATTTTCGTGTTCCTTTGACCGACCCCGTGTTGATTTACACGTGTGCCTTCTTATTCACTGGTTCAATTGACAGGGCTTACAAACACACACACACACACACACACACACACACACACACACACACACACACACACACACACACAGTATATATACACCACACTTTTTTTCCTTTGTGTTTATAGATAGTATAAGGATCAATGTTATGAACCTATTTTGTCATTTTCACAATACTTGATATTGATATATATCATTACAGGTGTGTCCACAAGATTGAGGAGGTAGGTTGTGCCATCCACATCATAGAAGAGACTGGCAGACTGCGCCTTCACTGTGATTCCTCGCTCTCTCTCCACCTGTAGCTTGTCCAACACCTGCTCATTCTTCTGGTTCTCTGGTATCACACCTAACAGATTGTAACAAATACATCAGTTACAAAGAATCCATTTTCATGTTGTTATTATAACATTTAACAAGCATATTGATGTAAGGATACACACCTGTGATTTCTAGCATCCGGTCTGCCAAGGTACTCTTCCCATGGTCAACATGAGCTATAATGCAGAAATTTCTAATTCTCTCTGGTGGAAAATCAGTTAGGTCTATATTCTGTAATAATTGTAAAAGTCTCATTGGCCACAATCTTAACTAAGTGATTAAAGAGGCATTAAATACCGCAGTCATGTCTATTGATTGACATAAAAATGACTAATACAGCTTTACATCACAAAACAAGAGCAATGCTCACACTGCAAAAGACATCAGTTCTGTGCAGTACATTCACTACTGCAGCAGTAATCAAAGAAAGGAAGAACATCCCTTTCATCACAAATGGCTCTGACAGTGTTCTTTTGACATTTTTGCAATATCAGAAAGTATCAATGAAAATTTACTTCAAAAATGACTTATTTACTATTATGTTGTAAGGTGTGACCGTTGAGTGGAGCGAAGCCCATTAACATCTTGCAA